>NC_090729.1:11318213-11333700 GCF_036898095.1 Palaemon carinicauda
AGGCTGCCTCAAAATCAAACTAATCCCAATCAATCCACTCAAAATGAGTGTATTTTTTTTTGGCTACAAAGACAAACTGCAGACCTTTATGAGGTCCAACATCATTTATGAATTCAAGTGCCCGGGATGTCCCGGTATCTATGTTGGATCTTACTGAAGGTTGTTGCAGGTGAGATACTGTAGTTATATGGGATACAGATTTAGAACGGGTCAGATACTTGGTAACCCAGAATTTCCAAATATAAGGAATCATGACACCACTTGCAAAATCCAAGTAAACAAAAAACACTTTTCAACTATTGGTGGGACAAAACATAGCGAATTTTTAACTATATATATATATATATATATATATATATATATCAAACGTCTTGTTCCTTCTTTAAACTCTAATATCTCTGCCTCTCCTCTTTTCTTAGCATAACTGAAGTCGTTGGTGGGTAACAATTTTTACCCATTCGTTCTTCACCTTTTCCTATGGATGGTCTGGTGAGCACTGGTTCTTCTGTGTTTTACTGTTTTAGATTTTTTACGATTTTCTGTTATAAAATCAATAATGGTTTAATAATATTTTACTATTTTGTTTTAAATTATTTTACAAATTTCCAGAATTTTATATTTATATCTTTCACAGATTGATAATGAACATTGCAGTGTTCGAAACGTGTCCTAAATAATTTATGGCCTTTTTACTGATGTGTCTTTGGACCCTGCTGCACACCATATATAGGATCTTCACCTGTAACCCTTATATATATATATATATATATATATGTATATATAAATAAATATATATATATATATATATATATACATATATATAAATATATATATATATATATATATACAGTATATGTGTATATATATATATATATATATACAGTATATGTGTATATATATATATATATATATATGTATATATATATATATATATATATATATAGTGTGTTTGTGTTTGTCTGTATTAATTTTATTATTATTACTTGCAAAGCTACAACCCTAGTTTGAAAATCAGGGTGCTATAAGGCAGAGGGCTCCAACAGGGAAAATATCCCAGTGAGGAAAGGAAAAAAAGGAAAATATCATTTTTTAAGAGGAGAAACAACATTGAAATAGATAACTTCTATGTAAACTATAACAAACTTCAACGAAACAAGAAAAAAGAGAAATAAGATAAAATAGTGTGCTCAAGTGTACCCTCAAGCAAGAAAACTCTAAACTAAGACAGTGGAAGACCATGGTACAAAGGTTATGGTGCTACTCAAGACTGGAGAACAATGGTTTGATTTTGGAATGACCTTCTCCAAAAAGAGCTGTTTGTCATAGCTAAAGAGTCTTTTCTACCCATACCAAGATAAAAGTGGCCACTGAACAAATACAGTGCATCAGTTAACCCATTGAGTGAAGAAGAATTGTTTGGTGATCTGTGTTATTAGGTGTGTGAGGACAGAGGAGAATATGTAAGGAATAGGCCAGACTATTAAGTTTGTGTGTGTAGGCAATGGGAAAATGAACCATAACCAGTGAGATGGATCCAATGTAGTACTGTCTGGCCAGTCAAAAGACCCCATAACTCTCTGGCGGTAGTATCACGAATTGTGGGTGGTGCCTTGGCTAACCTATTACCTACAGATACAGTATATTGCGAAGGGAACTGCCTTTTATTGAGTTCATATATTTTATTTTGTTTAAAACAAAAATATGTTTAAATGTCATGCATGCATGACAGAGGCAAGGGACAATGTAAATGCCCAGGCAGGACAGTCCATAAGGTCCTTAGATTTTCACAGGTAGAGGCTATTGAGCATTTCCATCGGAAGAAAAGATTTTCTCGAGGCACTCCACAGATGTCTGGATACTTGCAACAGTCCTCTGTAGTTGGCAAAAAGGGGAAGTCGATCAACTTCTGTGATTGGTGTTGTACATACATACATATACCAAGGCACTTCCCCCAATTTTGGGGGCTAGCCGACATCAACTAATGAAACAAAACAAAAAGTGGACCTCTACTCTCTACGTTCCTCCCAGCCTAACAAGGGACTTAACCGAGTTCAGCTGGTACTGCTAGGGTGCCACAGCCTTCCCTCCCCCGTTATCCACCACAGATGAAGCTTCATAATGCTGAATCCCCTACTACTGCTACCTCCGCGGTCATCTAAGGCCCCGGAGGAGGCAGCAAGGCCTACCTAAACTGCGTCACAATCGCTCGCCATTCATTCCTATTTCTAGCACACTCTCCTGCCTCTCTCACATCTATCCTCCTATCACAAGAGCTTTCTTCGCTCCATCCATCCACCCAAACCCTGGTCCTTCCTCTTGTACTTCTCCCATAAACTCTCGCATTCATCACCTTCTTTAGCAGACAGCCATTTTCCATTCTCTCAACATGGCCAAACCACCTCAACACATTCATATCCACTCTAGCTGCCAACTCATTTCTTTTATTATTATTATTATTACTATCCAAGCTACAAACCAAGTTGGAAACGCAAGATGCTATAAGCCCAGGGGCTCCAACAGGGAAAAATAGCCCAGTGAGGAAAGGAAATAAGGAAATAAATGAAGAGAACAAATTAACAATAAATCATTCTAAAATAAGTAACAACATCATACAGACATGTCATATATAAACTATAAACAACATCAAAAACAAATATGTCATAAATAAACCCGTTCTCACCTTCACCACTTCGTTCCTAACCGTATCTACTCGAGATACACCAGCCATGCTCCTTAGACACTTCATCTCAAACACATTAAATTTCTGTCTCTCCATCACTTTCATTCCCCACAATTCCGATCCATACATGACAGTTGGTACAATCACTTTCTCATATATAACTCTCTTTACATTCATACCCAACCCTCTATTTTTTACTACTACCTTAACTGGCCCCAACACTTTGCAACCTTCATTCATTCTTTGACGTACATCTGCTTCCACTCCGCCATTTGCTGCAACAACAAACCCCCAAGTATTTAAACTGATCCACCTCCTCAAGTAACTCTCAATTCAACATGACATTCAACCTTGCATTACCTTCCCTTCTCGTACATCTCATAACCTTACTCTTACCGACATTAACTCTCAACTTCCTTCTCTCACACACCCTTCCAAATTCTGTCACTAGTCGGTCAAGCTTCTCTTCTGTGTCTGCAACCAGTACAGTATCATCCACAAACAACTGATTTACCTTCCATTTATGGTCATTCTCGTCTACCAGTTTTAATCCTTGTCCAAGCACTCGAGAATTCACCTCTCTCACCACTCCATCAACATAAAAGTAAACAACCACGGCGACATCACACATCCCTGTCTCAGCCCCACTTTCACCGGAAACCAATCACTCACTTCATTTCCTATTCTAACACATGCTATACTACCTTTGTAGAAACTTTTCACTGCTTGCAACAACCTTCCACTAACTCCATATAACCTCATCACATTCCACATTGCTTCCCAATCAACTCTATCATACACTTTTTCCAGATCCATAGATACAACATACACCTCCTTACCTTTTGCTAAATATTTCTCGCATATCTGCCTAACTGTAAAAATCTGATTCATACAACCCCTACCTCTCCTAAAACATCCCTGTACTTCTAAGATTGCATTCTCTGTTTTATCCTTAATCTTATTAATCATTACTCTACCATACACTTTTTCCAACTACACTCAACAAACTAATACCTCTTGAATTACAACATTCATGCATATCTCCCTTACCCTTATATGGTGGTACAATACATGCAGAAACCAAATCCACTAGTACCATTGACAACACAAAACACATTTTAAACAATCTCACCAACCATTCAAGTACAATCACACTACCTTCCTTCAACATCTCAACTCTAACACCATCCATACCAGATGCTTTTCCTATTCCCTTTTCATCTAGTGCTCTCCTCACTTCCTCTCTTGTAATCTCTCTCTCATTCTCATCTCCCATCACCGGCACCTCAACACATGCAATAGCAATTATATCTGCCTCCCTGTTATCCTCTACATTCAGTAAACTTTCAAAATATTCTGCCCATCTTTTCCTTGCCTCCTCTCCATTTAACAACCTTCTATTTCTATTTTTCACTGTCTCTTCAATTCTTGAGCCAGCCTTCCTTACTCTTTTCACTTCTTTCCAAAACTTCTTCTTCTTCTTCTTGATGTTGTAAAAGGAATATTCTTCCTGTTGGGGCAACTTAGGCGAATATAACAGATCTCTTTAGTTTCATTATCGAAGAGAAGCACATGTCAGTCATGGCTCCAAAATCCGACTGCTCAGTCATTGACATGGTCTACCGTCTGAAGGTTACTGGCTTCTCCTCAGAGTGGGATGTGACCGTCATCCTAAAAGCTATCACATGTACCCTGTATGATCCTTTGATGAGGTCGTCAGAAAGAGCTTTTACTCTTAAGACTGTCTTATTGCTAACCTTACCATTGGTGAATAAAGTATGTGAATTGCATGGTTTTCTTCAGTTTTATGTCTGAGTTTATGACCAACACATATAACCCGGCATCACATAGCGCTGATTTCAAGACCCTCCCCATCTCCTCGGTATGTGAAGAATGGGTGGAGGTTATTGAGAGGAGATGCCTTTGTGCCCCGTGAGGATTTTGCGGTACTATCTGAATATATATCGACACCTCAGGCCAGATTGTCAGCAACTTTTCCTTAGTAATGGCAGGAAAAGGTGTTAACGAATACAATCTTTCTGGCTTCATGGTACAATCTGAACAGGATATGAGGTCTTACTGATGAGAGGGTCGAGTTACCAGCTAGGACCAGGGCTGACAAAGCTAGCAGTATAGGAACAAGATTAGCTTTTAGTAGAAACCTGTCAATGGGCCAGGTACTGATGAGCGAGGCTTGGAAACGACAAACCACCTTCACTGCATTTACATAGAGGAATTAATTACAAGTCCCCCGATACCTTTTTTCTTTATCATTTGATAGCTGTTCAAATTGCTGTGTAATCATCAGAGCTCCCACATGTGACAAGAGGCATCACGTCTATGTGTATATGTAAGACTGGAGTTGATGTTAGAATGACTGGCTCCTCACGTTCATTTGTCTGTACTCTCTATCTCGGATAAAATCAGTCTAAATGATACATGGTGGATTGAACCTGATGCTTGTAAGTTGTACTTCAATGCTCCATTCCTTCTCCCCAAATAAGTATCCCCCATACCTCAATAAATGAGGTTTAGCATAGTTGAATTTATGCGTACTCATCGATAACTATAATGGTCTATACTCCAAACTGATATGCCCTCAGGGAAAGAATTTATTCATTTGGCCAAGTACATTCCTACAATTACTGTATGGGCTAGTTTCCATCAACCTTCCCATCCTTGATACCTTATGAAAGACAGTTATGAGTAATGATGTTTCGGGAGTCACCGCTTTTCTCCTTTATGGGAACATGTGGTTGGACAATTCCAGAAAAAATATACAGTTCTATTCTAGCAGAAATTCCAGCCCACTAAGAATTGAGTGTCATATCAATTATTTTAATTACTATTTGAATTATTATTATCATTATTATTATTATTATTATTATTATTATTAGTAGTAGTAGTAGTAGTAGTAGTAGTAGTAGTAGTAGTAGTAGTAGTAGTAGTCTGACTTAACTTGTTTGGTCAACCACTCCTCTCAGTCCTGAGTCAAAGGGTCAAAATTGAGGCTTTCAAACTGTTGAGGGATGCTGCGATTCTTGTCAGCACAATCCACCATTAGTTTAACCATTCATTAAACAATTCTAAGGACGATGTCCAGCTCGCACTCTAACAATCTCCTTAATACTCAGGTTTTTATAGATAAGAAGAATACAAACTACTCTGATAATTTGCAATATTTGGTTTCTAGTCAGTCCAACCGGAAAGAAAATGTTTTAATTCAGCTATCTTTACCTTATGTAAGTGGAGTGTGCATCTTATTCCTTTAAACGCATAGGTTTAGCCTACACAAATCTTGGATATAATCACCATTCATGCTGGTCTGTAATGGATTCCTATTTGGGCGAACATTTCAGAAAAGATTTTCGCAATAGGAAATATGTGAGGTTCCAGTGGAGTCATGTCGTATATTTGTCCAGACTTATGAGCATCTCTTGTTTAATATGAATACCTTATTCACTAATAAATTTTATCATCAAAACCCTTTTTTTACATTTCTAGAAAACATTAAAGAACCCTGCAGAGAGAGAGAGAGAGAGAGAGAGAGAGAGAGAGAGAGAGAGAGAGAGAGAGAGAGAGAGAGAGAGAGAGAGAGAGAGAGAGAATAATTTATCGAATATTTTTTATTTTGGTCACCTGCATTATAAAAACGCAGAAATCATTAAAAACCATTAAGATTTTTTGAATATCATAGATCATTACATAAGAGATAAAAATTGCCAATGGGAAAGTAAGGCTTGTAGTGATACTGATGATTACATTATTTATCATTCAACTCAATTGAATGGAAATTTTTACATGAAGAATAATACCAACATTCCTTTCCTCGATTAAAAAAAGAAAACTAATCAAATTTATTTGCCCTAAGGCTCATATCTTGTTCAAAATTAAATATGGATTCTCATGTCTTACAGAAGAACTCGTATCGTAGTGTCAAAGGCTCTAAATATCAGGAATGAAGCAGATTTAATGAACAAGTGCGGCATTTCTGTTACATCGAATAATATCAAAGTATCGAATTTGACCCTTTCTCTTATGTATCATTTTGTAGTTGATTCATTTTTGAATTTTGTGTAATGGGAAACGTTCATTGGGAAATATTCAGATATCAACTTGAGACTGAGTCTTATTCCAATCATCCTTTTCTTCATCCTTCAAAACCAGTTTTCTTAAGCCTCTTTAATATATATATATATATATATATATATATATATATATATATATATATATATATATATATATATATATATATATATATATATATATATATATATATATATATATATCTATAAAAGGTTCATCTACACAAAAGGAAACATTAAGAAAAAAAAGATGATATGGGAGTAAATGATTTATCCCAGCATGGGAATGTGAGGTGCACCACTCATGTGTCACACAATCGTACATAGTAACGACATTTCTCTTTTTTGTATATATGATCCTTTGTATCTTTGCTCTTCCTTCACACTGACAGCAACTTGTATTAATATGTCTGCCTATTCCATTGTTAACTGTTAACGGAACCTGTTGCCGGTTGGATAAGAAATAGCATGTTTGTATTTTGTGACCTTGCCGGGACCTAGTGTATATATGTACCTGATGTGTCTATAATAAAGTACTCAGTTACATTCACCTCGCCAGTGGCTCAAAACCTTTTTTGGCTTGTCACAATGGTGACTCTGGGGGGCGACTCACTCCTCCCGCTTCTCCCCCCTCACTGTTACTATGAAGAAGTCCACGGAAGTTGGTGCCGCCCCATTCAAACTTTCGTCGTCGCCAGCGGAGAGTCGTTTACTTTGTTTTTCCACGCAGAAGTCGAGTTCCGCATCAAGGCCATCACTCGCACAACCGCCAACCCAGATTATGTTCTCGAAGAGATACCCAAGGACGCCTCTCCGGAAATCTCCGACTTGCTTTGTGAACAAGCAGACACCCCTTTTACAGCAGTACTCGCCATTGCCAGCAGATCATATAGCAAAGCCTTTTCAGCTCTCAGACTACCGTTAAGGTACCAAAGGGCTTCGCTCCCCCTCAGAGAAATGACCAGTATCGCTTGCCTGCAACCTGCCGCTGATGCCTCTCCTCGTGAGGTGAACTTACTTCGTGCCCATTGGGTACGCCGTTTACCTGAACCTTTACGTGCTGCCATACCCAATGTCGATAGTTTACTCATAAAGGACTTGCTAACCAAAGCCGACACCCTTTTGGACAGCTCATTTGCGACTTTCTAGACTCCCATCAAGACTTCTGAAGAACAGAACACCTATTCAATGTCAACCGGAGCTACCGTGAATGCCGTTGGACACACACACCTACCCAGTGACGTGCCGGAGAGGCAACAAAGCCACCCATAACCAACCACTCGCTCGCGCCCCAACCAACGACTTCCACAGCCACCTACTGCATCCCATTGGCCGCAGTTTTACTACTACCACTCCACATTCGGGGCTGCCATGAAGAAATATGCTAATGATTGTCAGTGGCCAAAAAACGTGTAAGTAGGGCATTGCTCGTGGCGTTGGCCTCCTGTGTTCTTAATCTTTTTTTTTTGCATGATGCAGGAACGGGCGTGCAGTTTTTGGTAGACACGGGTGCTTGTCGTTCTCTTTTGCCAAGGGAACTCTTCAGGACATCATGTAGTCTGTCTAAGTCTGCCGACGTCCGCCTGGTAGCTGCCAACGGATCTGCAATACCCACCTACAGTTAAGAGAACCTCACATTATCGTCTGGAAGTGAGAAATTTATTTGGAAGTTTCTTGTTGCTGACGTCACATTGCCAATCCTCGGTGCGGATATCATCTCTCATTTCCAGCGACGATTGGTTAATGCAGACGCAAACTTGTTGACACCTCTTCAACCTGCCCCCTCAAACCTCCCTCTCCACATCAGCGCACTCACGGATGCCTACGTAACCTCCTCACATCGTACCCGGAAGTTTTCCGTCCAGAACTTCGCCAAACGCCCACGGTTCCTGCCAAACATGGTATTTATCACCATATCAAGACAGCAGGACCACCAGCCTTTGCAAACTTCATATGTCTGGCACCAGATCGACGGGCAGCTGCCAAACAGGCTTTCGCTGAAATGGAAGAAATGGGTCTTTGCCAAAAGTCCTCCATCCCATGGTCGTCAACCTTACACATCTTTCTGAAGAAAGACAGCTCCCTCCGTACGTGTGGGGATTACAGGCACCTGAACATGCAAACAGAACCGGATCACTAACCCCTTCCAAACATCGCAGACATGACCTATTACCTGCACAAAGCGAAGGTTTTCTCCACGCTAGACCTCCTGAAGAGGTATTACCAGGTGCTTATGAACACAGAAGATATCCATAAGACCGCCATCACCACTTCCTTTGGTACAAACACCTTCAATTACTCCTGTTTTGGCCTTCGTAATTCTTGGGCCACTTTTCAACGTCTCATAGATAGCATCTTAGGGGACTTTCCCTTCTGTGTATGTTACGGGGCTCATCAAAGAAGCTAAGTTGTTCACTGGAAGGCCACTGATATGGTTGGGCACCACAATGGGGATTGGACTGGCTTGCTTGCTTGTAGATTGCGTGGCCCTTGCAGCAAAGAACAGACTCCTGAAACACTACAACCAATTTTCATCTATTCTGATGAAACTTTAACTGAAACAAGGCACCTTTACCTATGACCTTTAAATGAAATCATAGTGACCAATGTCCTTAAAGAAGAATAAAGTGGAATTTGGGAAAACACAAATGATTATTATTACAGCCACATACCTTGTCTAATATCAGTGTCGTCCTAAAGAACATCCACTTGAAAGAAATATAAAAATAAGAAAATAAAATTAGAATTAAAATATCTATAACACATAAAAGGAAGGCGAACATAGTGCAGAATAGATTAATAAACTTCCCGTAAATGAAAAAATTTGCCACTGAAACATGTATTTGCAAAATCAACAAAGGGATTCATCTACACCTAGTGTTTTTCGGATAATCCTTAAACCATTGCGAGCCAAAGCACACAAATATGAGTATTCACAGGAGCGAAACCAGATGCAAATAATTGCTTCCTATATCGCTCGTGGTTAAATGATAACCCACTTGGAAAGGAAGGAAACCATAGTAATATTCACTACAAAACATTTATGTCTGTATTTGCCATTATTGTACAAACTTTATAGTTTGTTTTAGTTGTTTGTCTTTTATCAAGTAATTGGAAAGCTAGAAGATTTATTATGTTCCCGTTGTTTGTTGAACCTTCCTATTCTATCAGTAACATAAAAATTGGCTTTCTTTCTCAAAATCTCTCACTTTCCCAGTATCAGAATTTTGTCCATATCTCATAGTGAATTCATATCTGAGATAATATATATTCAATACAGAATGTTTTTTTTTTTTTTTAGCAGTATATTATATCAAGAATGTTTTGACCAGACTTTAAAATTGATTTTACTCTGTTCATAAATGATGTAACACTGGTATGATTTTGCCATACCTTCCTTCAAGAATTTTTATATGGCTATAACTTGTGTCATACAGAAAAACTATTCGCCTTCACTGGCCCTTCCAAAATTATGAAATAACTATCATGGATTAGGGAAAATCCTCTTAAATAACATTGGCACAGATAACCTTCCTTATAAGTCATTGCTAATATAGTGAGGAGAATTGTCTTCTTTTATCCATATCATCATAATTATTATCACACCGCCATTATCACTTCCATAATCCCCTTACAGTCATCATCGCCATAGTAATCATCACCTATATTATCATCATTAACTTCTTTTCAATGTGGTCGACGTACTCATCATCCTAAATAATCTAATTTAATACAGAAAGTGACACTATAAGATGATTGATTAACGGAATCCCATGGACCAGTTCCCATTGATTAGACGTCATTGAAAACCAATTTTATGAGAGATTTGGCCATCACTGATTTTGAACTTTTAATTTATTTTGGAAATTCCTTCAAATGAATTTCGAGGGAAATACGATGAATAGAATAGGAATAAAATAAATACACACAATTTATAAATAGAATAAGCACAGCCAGATAAATCACATTCAAAAGAGGTCATACCCAGTTATATTCTGTCTCACACGATATGTTTTCTTAATACTGTCGTGACATATCTACAATGAAATATATAAAACGAAATACAGTAAGAAATTTTTTAACTACCGATTATGTAAAGGCCTATAGTCTGAAGGACCTTTTTTCTGCAAATTAGAGGAAACCATTAGAAGTGTAAGAATTTTTCTTATCATAGAAGATCAGGTTTATTACTTTTATTTTAAGCTCGTAGTAAATGTAAAGGAATTTTAATACTTTTTTTTTTTTAAATATTTAAGCAAACCGACTTTTAGCATTATTGGTATGAAAAAAAATGTAAAGTCATATGAGTAACCTGCTTATTCCAGAAGATATGAAAATAAATGATAAAATATACTAAATACAGTAATAAATATAAAACAAAAGGACCCCGCATCTGACATATTGAAAATCATATTGATGAATTAGACACATAATTCGAAGGAAGATATATCAGAGTAAAAATAAACCAGGTAAATATAGAATTTCGAGACTAGTTATTCCTATTTCTATGGCCCATGAAAAACATCACGAGGAATCCTAAGGACGGAGTTCACGACAAGTAAACAATAAAGAAAATGTCACGAGCCACTTCATGCTACACATGCAGTACAAAATATTTAGTAACATATTTCACTTTACATATTCATTTAAGGATGAGAGAGAGAGAGAGAGAGAGAGAGAGAGAGAGAGAGAGAGAGAGAGAGAGAGAGAGAGAGAGAGAGAGAGAGAGAGAGAGAGAGAGAGAGATAATTGCTTGCAATCGAGTCACATTTATGTTTGACACGAACTGACCAACAAGTTCTTCATAGTACAATTGGAATACTAATCAATGTGTTCAATATAGGGTGATTTGTTTCCCATTAAGCTAGTTTCATAAAAAAAATTATATATATATATATATATATATATATATATATATATATATATATATATATATATATATATATATATATATATATAATATATTAATATATATATATATATAATATATATAAGCTTGATTATAAGTGTGAAATATATGTAAAAGGTAAGGGTTCTATTTATCTTTTTATTATCTCGAATGATCGCGATGACTTTGTTTAAAAAAGAAAAAAAAAAATCAGTTATTTTTTATGGCATTTATTTCCTACATTATTATTTAGCTATTTGTGTTCTGTGCTCGTGGGGAGAGAGAGAGAGAGAGAGAGAGAGAGAGAGAGAGAGAGAGAGAGAGAGAGAGAGAGAGAGAGAGAGAGAGAGAGCCTTACCTTATGCCTTATGCCTTATTTGTCTTATTTTTTGTTTGGGTTCCCCCAGGTCCCTCAGTTTGAGGCACCTCGTATATCCACCAGAGAGTTGGTAATGCATCTTCCGGTGTATTTTACATCTTCCAGTCTTGGATGGTCTGGGATGCATCTTAGGTATTTATTGAGCTTATTCTTAAACACATCTGCACTCACTCCTGATACGTTTCTTAGATGAGGTGGCAGCACATCAAATAGTCGCTACATTATCGATGCTGGTGCATAGTGGATTAATGTCCTGTGCGCCTTTCTTAGTTTACCTGGTATATTTTTTGGCACTGTTAATCTACCTCGGCTTGCTCTTTCTGATATTTTTAGCTGCATGATGTTTTCAGTAATTCCTCCTATTTGCTTCCATGCTTGTATTATAATGTAGCATTCTCTTCTCCTTTCTAGACTGTATAGTTTTAAAAATTGCAGTCTTTCCCTGTAGTCAAGGTCCTTAACTTCTTCTATTCTAGCAGTATAGGACCTTTGTACACTCTCTTTTTGCGCAATATCCTTTTGTAGTGTGGGTACCATATCACATTGCAGTACTCGAGTGTACTACGTACATAAGTTTTGTAAAGCATGATCATGTGTTCAGCTTTTCTTGTTTTAAAGTGTCTGAATGACATTCCTATTTTTGCTTCACATTTAGCCAACAGTGTTGCTATTTGGTCGTTGCATAACATATTCCTATTTAACATTGCACCTAGGTCTTTAATTATTTCCTTGTTTGTGATTGCCTCATTATTAGGTCCCTTGTATGCATATACCATTCCTTCCCTGTTTCTATAATATATTGATTCGAATTTATCGGAGTTAAATACCATACTATTTATCTCTGCCCATTCATATATTTTGTTTAGATCTCTTTTTAGTGAGTTCCTATCTTCATCACAAGTAATTTATCTACTTATTCTTGTGTCATCGGCGAAACTTCTCACTACGGAGTTTTCAACATCACAGCCTATGTCTGAGATCATAATAACAAACAGCAGTGCAGCTAGTACCGTACCTTTTGGCACGCCAGATATTACCTGGGATTCATCTGATTTCTCGTGATTTGCAACCACTATCTGTTTTCTGTTTTGGAGGAATTCTTTTACCTATTTTCCTATCTTTCTCACAATATTATGCTTTCTCATTTTTTTTTCTCTAATATATTATCTTCTACCTTGTAAAAAGCTTTTGCAAAATCTAGATAGATCATATCTGTGTCTTTTTCATTTATCATATTTTTGTATATGTTTTAATAGTGTGCTATCAGTTGGGTCTGCGTACTTTTCCAGGCACAAAACCGTGTTGACCTATATTAAAAAAATATTTTTAACCAAATGGTTCATTATTTTCTTTTTTATTACCCTCTCATACACTTTCATAATATGTGATGTTAGACTAACAGGTCTATAATTGCTTGCCTCTAGTCTTAATCCACTTTTGAAGATAGGGGTTATATAAGCTAATTTATGTTTAACATATATCTTGCTCATATTTACACTTTGTCTTAGCAGTATTGCAAGCGGCATCGCGATAGTGTTTGCAGTTTTTTTTTAACAAAATCGCTGTTACTCTATCTGGTCCGGCTGCCAATCCATTTTTAATTTCGTTTATAGCCTTGACAATATCTGCTTCATTAATATCTATATCCGTTAGATATTCAACATTTTCTTCTCTCATTTCTGTTTCATTATTCTCATTCGCAATTCTTGGCGTGAACTCACTCTTATATTTTTCTGCTAATATGTTGCATATTTCCTTTTTTCCATTCGTTAGCCGTCCTTCGATTCTTAGAGGGCCTATTTCTATTCTCCCTTTATTCATCTTTTTTGCATAGGAGTAAAGTACTTTGGGGTTTCTTTTTATATTTTGAAGTGTCCTTTCTTCTGAGTCCATTTTTCATTTTCTTTCGACTGTATAATCTTTTGTTCTGCATATTCTATCTTACATTTTATTTCCACCATTTTCCACACATTTTTTTCTTTTGCAAGATTTTTCTTCCACTTTTTAATTTTCTGAAATAAGATCCTTCTATCTCTTGGTATGCACGTCTTTTGTTTATTGTTTTTTTTTTTCGGTAAATACTTTTCAACAATTTTCTTCAGTATTTTGTACAGTATGTCCGTATTTACCTGTATATTATCACTCACAAATACACTTTTCCATTCTTTATTCAGGTCTTCATTTATTTTTGACCATTTTATATTCTTACTGTAAAAATTATATTTTCCATATCCTTCCCAAAGTTTTGTGCTGTTATTAATTCTGCGATCACTTACTTTTGAATGGACTATCAATTATATGACATTGTGGTCTGAAATTCCCGTATTATACACTATTATTTCTTCAACATAATTCTCCTCATTCACAAATACTAGATCTAGGACATTTTCCTTTCTTGTTGAAATGTGGTTTATTTTTTGCATATTATGATCTAATAGCATATCTTGAAGCTTTTCAAATTGCCTCTTATCTTCTGCGCTACTATTACTCTCTTTTTTATATGTATACATACAACCACTTTCTTCTATCCGTTCTTTCCAATCCACGAAAGGAAAGTTAAAATCTCCGGATAGGAGTATATTCCAGTCTCTATGGTTTCTACATATATCATCTATTTTTTCTATTATTATGTCAGACTCCGTAGTATTTAGGGGTCTGTAAACTACAATTTTCACTAGTTTCTCAAATTCAAATTCTACTGCAATTAATTCACATTCTGTGTTGCTGTATTTTTCACAGACTTTTCCTTGATTATGTCTCTTCCATATATTGTGGTTCCCCCTTTATTCCTATTTTTTCTGTCTGATCTATAAGTTTGGAAACCCTTTATCTGGTCATCACTGCCAGTCTCTTGGGAATACCATGTTTCACTTATATTTAATATATCTATTTTTTTCAATTTGCGTTAGTTTCTTCTAGGAACTCTAGTTACTCGTGGCTAAACCCTGTGCATTCATCACTATTATGGTTTGTGTTTTATCCCCATTATTTAATATTGGTAATAATATGGATTCTCCCATGCTTCCTTCCTGTTCTGATATGATGTTATTTTCTTCATTTTCCGGAATTCTGTCATTAAAAAAAATCCAACTTTTCTATTATATTTGCTCTTTTGCCTTCATATTTATTTTTGTGTGTATACCTGCAATTATCCCCATATCTGCACCAACCCCTGGCATTATAGATGCATTCTTTGTAGTTGGGCTCTAAATATGCATATTTGGGTTGAAAGGTCTCATATCTTGGGGCTTTTGGTTCATAGTGCGGAATATACACGGCCTGCTTTTTTGTTTCTTTTTTTTTGTTTCTTTCCTTTCATTTTTCTTTTCAGTTTGCTGAGTTTTCTTACTTTCATTCATGGTTGCAGGATGCATATATCGACATTGTTTGTTGAAACTGCATCCTTTCCCTTCTTTTAGGTTTTTGCATATTTTTGGACGGAGATCTCTGCATTC
>NC_090729.1:11349200-11359200 GCF_036898095.1 Palaemon carinicauda
GTACTTCTAATACCTTTTCTGGGGCCAGTTCGGCCCAGCCACACCCCTAAGAGGGTTCTAATATTTGAGACAATCTACTCTTGATATTTGTGGTCTCCTAATATAACGCTCATGGCGTTAATATTTCCTGTTACACGGTTATACTTTTCCTTAATGTAGACTTTCAATTCTCCAAAAATCTGATATTATTAAATAATCATAGGGAAGAGTTAATTAAAATTTGCATGGTAGGCAGTAATGAGTTTTTGGTAATATTCAGTATATAAAAGCAACTATATTACCTAGAGCAAATACACCAGGTGAGATTATTATTGCTGTTGTAGATCTAAAAAAAAAAAAAATTGAATATGGAGAAAGGGCCGCAATCGAGCAACGGTCAATTCATTTTATTTTTGTATACGAAGTACACTTGAAAACACTGAGATTACCAAACAGTTTTTCTTCTCTCAAGAGGTTAACTACTGCACTGAAATTGTTCAGTAAATAGTTTCCTTTTGGCTAAGGTAGAAGAGACTCTTTAGCTATGGTAAGCAGATCTTCTTTGAGGTCCCCTCAAAATCAAAAATTTTTTCTCTAGACTTGGGTAATGCCATAGCCTTTGTATCAGGGTCTTACACAGTCTTGGGTTAGAGATCTCTTGCTTGTGGATCCACTCGGGCACAATATTCTATCTTGTTTCTCTTCCTATTGTTATTTTATAGTTTTAATCATTTTGTTATTTTTAAGTTTTTATAGTTTGATAAATGAAAGATTTATTGTAATGTTTTTATTCTTAAACTTTTTTTCTAATTTTCCATATTTCCTTTCCTCACTTTGCTGTTTTTCCTGTTGGAGCACTTCGTCTTAAAGCATTCTGCTTTTCCAACTAGGGTAGCTTAGCAAATAATATATATATATATATATATATATATATATATATATATATATATATATATATATATATATATATATATATATATATATATATATACATATATATATATATATATATATATATATATATATATATATATATATATATATATATATATATATGTATATATATATACAGTATATATATATACATATATATATATATATATATATATATATATATATATATATATATATATATATATATATATATATATATATATATATATATATTTATATATATATATATATATATATATATATATATATATATATATATATATATATATATATATATATATATATATATATATATATATATATATATATATATATATATATATTTAACCCTTCTGCACTGTTATGGGTCTTTTTGACCCGAAAATAATTTTGCATTACCATATCTCTCTGGTTTTTGGAGATTGAAGCTTCATACTCCTTGAATCTCCTGACTTTAAGAGGTTATTGTGTTTCCTAAGCCTGGTAAAAATTTTCCCAGTAGTTACTGAGCAGCAAAAAAACTAACATCTAATCTGTTCGGGTCAAAATGGCCCGTACCTACTGTTTGCTGTATTTTTTCACAGTTATGTGCTCTCTGTATCAAAGATGGTATGATTATTGAAGTTACCCTTTCAAATGTAGTATATACAATTTCTTGAATTATTGTATTCATAGAAAATCGATCTTCTTTGTTTACAAGGTTTAGATAAAAAGTGAGAGAAAATCCATAAAACTTTTCCTAGTAAAATTCATCAACCATGGATAAGTAAGTCTTTACATCAATGTAAGATTGTTGTCTTTGATTTATAATGATTCAGAGGAAATATTGGTTATAAAAATGCTAAGTATAATATTATACTATGAAAATTATTACCAGCAATAGTCTAGGTCCCATGTTTTGGACACTAACACAAGCAGTTTCCTTTGTTTGTGTTCCAGAAAGTGTACAGCTTTTCCTGTAAACAAGTTTTATGGTCATGAATCTGGTGAAGAAAGTTATTTTATATCTTCTGAAAGTGATGATGGTGAAAATGACCATCTTTCAGTTCGTGATGATCTCAGTGACTCAAACTATGAAGATGAAGCTGAATAGCAGTCTTCCGGTCCATATTCTTCAACCAGAAAGGGAAATACCGGTATGGATAATGGCAATGAACCTTATGATCAAACATCTACCAGCTCAAATTCCACATCCATTGATACTGACTGTAATGATGAAGAACAGCCATCTTCCTCTATGAATTTCACATGCAAAAAGGGAAATATTGTATGGTCTTCATAAAAATCAAACAGGTCATCCGGAAAGAAGTGTATAAGAAATATCATTGATCAAAATCCTGGTATCACTCGTTATGCAGCTTCAAGAACATCTGCATTTGAATTATTCATAACTCCAAAATTATTCAATAATATTTTGAAAATGACAAATAAAGAAGCTAACCGTGTCTTGGGTTCAGGAGATATAATCAGCCTAGAAAACTTGAGAGCATTTTATGGGTTTCATCTTTTAGCAGGATTTTATAAATCTCATGGAGAGTCTCTTAGGAGTCTTTGGGATGACACATATGGACGTCCCATATTTCGAGCTACAATGTCTCTTGAAACCTTTATAAAATATTCTAGGTTTATTAGATTTGATGATAAAGAAACCAGATCTCGAAGGAGATCCACAGACAAACTTGCTCCTATTAGAGATGTTTGGAACATTTTGGTTGAGAGACTTCCTCTGATGTATAACATATCATCAACTGTTACCATACCTTATTGCCTTATTGCCTTATTTTTTGTTTGGGTTCCCCCAGGTCCCTCAGTGTGAGGCACCTCGTATATTCACCAGAGAGTTGCTAACACATCTTCCGGTGTATTTTGCATCTTCCAGTCTTGGATGGTCTGGGATGCATCTTAGGTATTTATCGAGCTGATTTTTAAACGCATCTACGCTCACTCCTGATATGTTTCTTAGATGAGCTGGCAGCACATTAAATAGTCGCTACATTATCGATGCTGGTGCGTAGTGGATTAATGTCCTGTGCGCCTTTCTCAGTTTACCTGGAATGCTTTTTGGCACTATCAATCTACCTCGGCTTGCTCTTTCTGATATTTTAAGCTCCATGATGTTTTCAGCAATTCCTTTTATTTGCTTCCATGCTTGTATTATCATGTAGCGTTCTCTTCTCCTTTCTAGACTGTATAGTTTTAAAAATTGCCGTCTTTCCCAGTAATCAAGGTCCTTAACTTCTTCTATTCTAGCAGTATAGGACCTTTGTACACTCTCTATTTGCGCAATATCCTTTTGGTAGTGTGGGTACCATATCACATTGCAGTACTCGAGTGTACTACGCACATAAGTTTTGTAAAGCATAATCATGTGTTCAGCTTTTCTTGTTTTAAAGTGTCTGAATAACATTCCCATTTTTGCTTTACATTTAGCCAACAGTGTTGCTATTTGGTCGTTGCATAACATATTCCTATTTAAAATTACACCAAGGTCTTTAATTGCTTCCTTGTTTGTGATTGTCTCATTATTAGGTCCCTTGTATGCATACACCATTCCTTCTCTGTTTCCATAATTTATTGATTCGAATTTATCGGAGTTAAATACCATCCTATTTATCTCTGCCCATTCATATATTTTGTTTAGATCTCTTTGTAGTGAGTTCCTATCTTCATCACAAGTAATTTCTCTACTTATTCTTGTGTCATCGGCGAAACTTCTCACTACGGAGTTTTCAATATCACAGTCTATGTCTGAGATCATAATAACAAATAGCAGTGCAGCTAATACCGTACCTTGGGGCACACCAGATATTACCTGAGCTTCATCTGATTTCTCGTCATTTGCAACCACTATCTGTTTTCTGTTTTGCAGGAATTCTTTTACCCATTTTCCTATCTTTCTCACAATATTATGCTTTCTCATTTTTTTCTCCAATATGTTATGGTCTACCTTGTCAAAGGCTTTTGCAAAATCTAGATAGATCACATCTGTGTCTTTTTCATTTATCATATTATTGTATATGTTTTCATAGTGAGCTATCAGTTGGGTCTGTGTACTTTTTCCAGGTACGAAACCGTGTTGACCCATATTAAACAAATTATTTTTGACCAAATGGTTCATTATTTTCTTTTTTATTACCCTCTCATACACTTTCATAATATGTGATGTTAGACTAACAGGTCTATAATTGCTTGCCTCTAGTCTTGATCCACTTTCGAAGATAGGGGTTATATAAGCTAATTTATGTTTAACATATATCTCGCTCATATCTATACTCTATCTTAGCAGTATTGCAAGTGGCTTCGCGATAGTGTTTGCAGTTTTTTTTAACAAAATCGCTGGAACTCCATCTGGTCCGGCTGCCGATCCATTTTTAATTTCGTTTATAGCCGTGACAATATCTGCTTCATTAATATCTATATCCGTTAGATATTCAACATTTTCTTCTCTCATTTCTGTTTCATTATTCTCATTCGCAATTCTTGGCGTGAACTCACTCTTATATTTTTCTGCTAATATGTTGCATATTTCCTTTTTTTCATTCGTTAGCCGTCCTTCAATTCTTAGAGGGCCTATTTCTATTCTCCTTTTATTCATCTTTTTTGCATAGGAGTAAAGTACTTTGGGGTTTCTTTTTATATTTTGAAGTGTCCTTTCTTCTAAGTCCTTTTTTTCATTTTCTTTCGACTGTATAATCTTTTGTTCTGCATTTTCTATCTTATATTTTATTTCCCTCATTTTCCACACATTTTTTTCTTTTGCAAGATTTTTCTTCCACTTTTTAATTTTCTGAAATAAGATCCTTCTGTCTCTTGGTATGCACGCCTTTTGTTTATTGTTTTTTTTTCGGTACATATTTTTCAACAATTTTCTCCAGCATTTTGTAGAGTATATCCGTATTTACCTGTATATTATCACTTATAAATACATTTCTCCATTCTTTATTCAGTTCTTCATTTATTTCTGTCCATTTTATATTCTTACTGTAAAAGTTATATTTTCCATATCCTTCCCAAAGTTTTGTGCTTTTATTAATTCTGTGATCACTTGCTTTGGAATGAACTATCAATTCTATGACATTGTGGTCTGAAATTCCCGTGTTATACACTATTATTTCTTTAACATAATTCACCTCATTCACAAATACTAGATCTAGGATATTTTCCTTTCTTGTTGGAATGTGGTTTATTTGTTGCATATTATGTTCTAATAGCATATCTTGAAGCTTTTCAAATTGCCTCTTATCTTCTGCGCTACTATTACTATCTTTTTATATGTATACATACAACCACTTTCTTCTATCCGTTCTTTCCAATCTACGAAAGGAAAGTTAAAATCTCCGGATAGGAGTATATTCCAGTCTTTATGGTTTCTACATATATCATCTATTTTTTCTATTATTATGTCAAACTCCTTAGTGTTTGGGGGTCTGTAAACTACAATATTCATTAGTTTTTCAAATTCAAATTCTACCGCAATCAATTCACAATCTGTGTTGCTGTATTTTTCACATACTTTTCCTTGATTTATGTCTCTTCCATATATTGCGGTTCCCCCTTGATTCCTATTTTTTCTGTCTGATCTATAAGTTTGGAAACCCTTTATCTGGTCATCACTGCCAGTCTCTTGGGAATACCATGTTTCACTTATATTTAATATATCTATTTTTTCAATTTGGGTTAGTTTTTCTAAGAACTCTATTTTCCTTTTAGAGTTACTCGTGACTAAACCCTGTGCATTCATTACTATTATGGTTTGTGTTTCATCCCCATTATTTAATATTGGTAATAATATGGATTCTCCCATGCTTCCTTCCTGTTCTGATAGATGTTCTTTTCTTCATTTCCCGGAATTCTGCCATTAAAAAATCCAACTTTTCTTTTATATTTGCTCTTTCGCCTTCATATTTATTTGTGTGTGTATACCTGCAACTGTCCCCATATCTGCACCAACCCCTGGCATTATAGATGCATTCTTTGTAGTTGGGCTCTAAATGTGCAGGTTTGGGTTTGAAGGCCTCATATCTTGGGGCTCTTGGTTCAAAGCGCGGTATATACACGGCCTGCTTTTTTGTTTCTTTTTTTGTGTCTTTTTTGCTTTCATTTTTCTTTTCAGTTTGCTGAGTTTTCTTACTTTCATTCATGGTTGCAGGATGCATATATCGACATTTTTTGTTGTAAATGCATCCTTTTCCTTCTTCTAGGTTTTTGCATATTTTTGGATGGAGATCTCTGCATTCGTCTCCATATCCGTCTAAATACGCACATTTACCATATATTTCATAATTATGGCATATCTTTGGATGCTTGTAGTAGCATCTTTCGCCAAATCTGCAATTCCCTCTTTTCAGCATATTGCAGACTATATCCTTCTTTTCTATTTTTTCTTGTTCTTGCTCTTCCCTAAAATTATGTAGGTCCGGGTAGAGTCTCTTGGGTCTATTATTTGTTTCCATCTGGTAATTTATTTCTTCATAAGTATGTTGTTGGATGGCATCATAGGTTATATCAATGATTTCTTCTGCATCCTTACACATATCCTGTTCATTGTTCTCTTCTTCTTTTTCTTCTTCTTCTTCTTCTGTTTCTTCTTCTTCCTCTTCTTTATCTTCAACTATTTGCAGATTTAGTCTCGACTTAATTATATTTTCTATCCAGACTAAGCATGTTGAGCAGAATACCTTTGTGTCTTTATTTTTTATTTTTTGCTGTATATCAGCACATGTGGGATGTGTTGGGACATGACAGGCATCACATTTTCTAATCAATTGTTGAGGATTATTAATGGAATACCATATCTTACATGTATTACACCATTTTGGCTTTCTTTTTCCCATTGCATCAATCAGCATATTCACCATATTGGACTTCTTATTGTTCTTTGATGGAATGTGTTGATTGATGTAGACTTTCTTTATAAGTCTCTTTAACACTTGGATTTTCTTTGGAATTTCTTCTATTATTTTGCTGAGGTTTTCCGCAGATTTGCTCCAGTTTATTGGATCATATAGTTTCAATATGTCTGCGAATATTTTTCCGTCACATTGGTTGACGTTACTAGTGACCTCTGTTATCAGACGGTCGAGCTCCTGTTTCGCCAACTCATGGAATTTATTTTTGCTGAGTCCAGCGATGTCTCTCCAAGCCTTGCCCGTGTTGTACATAGCCATCTTGATTAGATTTTTAGTAATTCACAAGATAACTATTCTATGCCGACGTTTTATCCCACTTCTCCGACCTCAAACTAATCACTGACTATTCACGAAAACTTGTAGCTATATTGCACTCGATAGCCTTTTGTTATCCGCATTAAATCATGATATTTTTAGGGTCGCAAAAGTGTAATCACTCACCGGCACACAGATAGAGAGAGAGAGGAGCAACAGGTTCCTTTTAGAGGAAAGTGTCCATTTAGGCAGTAAACGTATTATTCTGCAACTTACAGAAGGGAATAAAGTTAGAAATGTAACTTGTGACAACTTTTTTTGCACCTTAGATTTACCTAAGAAACTGAAAAAGCGTAAGCAAATAATTTTTGGAACTATCAAAATAAATCGAAAAGAACTCCCAGTAGAATTCTGGAACCCTAAAGGAAGGACCAGATATACTACCCTTGAAGGATACTATGAAGAAAATATAATTATTTCACATTGTCCCATAAAAGAAAAAAACTGTAGTATTGTTGAGTAACATACATGATAGTGTCACTTGAAGTGATAAAGAAGAAAAGAAACCTGACAATTGAGTTTTACAATTCAACTAAAGGAGGAGTTGATAATTTAGACAAACTTGTGGCAACTTATATGTCAAAGCGTCAGACAAAGTGATGGCCTATGGCCTTGTTTGATAACATAATGGAAGTATCGGCCTACAATGCTTTTGTCCTTTGAAATCCAGTGCAACCTAACTGGAGAGCAAAAGATACCTTCAAGAGAAGAATTTTCCTTCTTGAACTTAGTCCAACCTGTATTGTCTTCAAGGGTATTGTTGCCTAGGACGCCAAATGCCCGACGATTTGCTGAAGCTGCAAGACCATCTATAGAATATAATAATTCTCAATCTCAAGAAAGAGCTGCAAAGAGACAGCGTTGTCATATGTGTAAAAAGGACAATAAAGTAACCTCAATATGTTCTGTCTGCCGAAAAACTACTTGTAAGCGGCATGCTGTTGTAATGTTCAAGTGCAAGAAATGCAACTAATTCCTAAACTTTAATAAGGTAGGGTGGTTGGGAGGATTAGGTGTGGGGTCTAAATGACAGTCACTTCCATGTAGTAGACCCTGGCCATACAAGGTAATCAATTATGTACTCTGTATGGCGGAGAACTGTCAGAATTTATGAGATGGGTCATTTCGACCCGGAACAGATTAGATGTTACAAAACGGGTGAATACTAAAATTGTAAGCTCTCTTTAAACACTGGCCTTTCTAAATCTTAGAAAAGTTATGCAAGAAGAGGGTATTGTTATATGTGAATTTTTTTTTAGCAATGTAACAGCAATCTTCCCAAAAATTAGATGTAAATCCTTGGTGTCAAAATATTCAATTGCAATAATTTCCATTGAAACCCCTTTTTCAATAAAGTAATTGGCTGGTAGAGATAGATTAGGAGCCTAAAGGATAATAACATTCTTGCAGTGTACCCTGGACATGCAAATCATTTTTAGTAAGTACTTTGTATGGCAAGGAACTGTCAGAATTTATAAGACGGGTCATTTTGACCCGGAACATATTAGATGTTACCAAAATTTTAACAGACCACAAGGGATATATATATATATATATATATATATATATATATATATATATATATATATATATATATATATATATATATATATATATATATATGTATGTATATATATACAACAAAAGAAAGGCAGCTGTTTGTATACTGCTACAGGACTTTTTCGTTGAGAGATGATGAAACCACAGGAGGATGCTGATTTATAAAAGGAAGAGAGGAAGCGTGGCAAGTGATACGGAGATCTTTACTGAACGCACATATTGTCTGCGTAGCAATTGATGCATTTGTTATTAGTGTAGGGAATTAGGGAAAAATTTAAAGTTCATTAGCAGAGCTCAATGCTCCCTTCAATAACACACCAGACATTGTAGTTCATAAATATCCACATATCCATTTTTTGATGGATTCCTTGGATTCCAAAATCCATTAGCGTATCCAGAATGGTATCTCTATTTTGGACAAAAAATAAACTTTTCAAATCTACAGCACTGGTCAAGAATGAGATAATACATTAAAGTACTTTGTAGAAACAAGAGGTGAGGGAGATGAGTTGGAATTTGTCAGTGTATGACTTCGGGATGAGGACAATTGTACTGACTCCAAGCTTGTGGCACATATTCTTTGTGAAGACTGGGGTTGTAAAGCTAGAGAAGAGGATTATCAGGTACTTTCATGAGTGAGTAGTGCTGCGTAGGTGATACCATCCAGAAACGGCTAGAAAAAATGTCGGTTTCATTAAGAATTGCCAGTTTTAAGGAACCAGAAAATCACCAAGAAAGATACGAAGTGGGAAGACGTTGAGGTAAAAGGATTTAAATTGGGTGTAGATGATTGCTAGGGAAAAATATTTAGACCACTTAGTCGTGCCTACAGTACACCTCATTATATCAATAAGAGGACGAATATGAGTTGTCATTCTTCGATACCTAGTAATTCTATGTATGTGTATGTTATGAGATTTAGGGTATAAATATTTGTAGCAGATATAACCATTTTTATGTGTTCCATATATGGGAATCTAGACACGGATTATTCCAGATTTGATTACCTTCTTACCAGTATAACTAATATACAAAATGATAAAAGGTCTTCTTTTCTGCTTATTATGGATTTCAATGCTCACAATAGTTATATTATTTTTCTTCTAGTAAACGCTATGGCTTTAAGAGATTTGGCATTTACCACTGAATCAGGCTATGAGCAATCATAAGTCAGTCTACTCACAGTCAGTGAATGGACATACTATACAATGACACTCCTAGTGTTATAACAACCAAAGTTGCTCTTTTAAGGTATAAATGAAATTTTTGTAGAGTGGAATGGAATTCTGAGTGATCTTCAGAAA
>NC_090729.1:11374200-11381700 GCF_036898095.1 Palaemon carinicauda
TTCTGTCTGCTCACGGATTGCTTAGTGTGAAAAAGACTATTGGTTTAACTAAGGTTGTTTGTTTATGTTTTCAGGTAGCTTAACAGTGGTGAATGTCTTGGGTGAATATTTTTTTTTTATTTGACCGCAGCAAGAGGCAGTTGTGTGCGTGAATGCTGGACTATTATAATTATAATTTTTTTTTACCAGCGTGGAAGTGTTTGCTTATCATAACAGCCGTAATTCCTCCTTCGGAAGGTTATCTTTTTGTGATTATTGACCAATTGTTACTGACCTGGACTACGATTATGATTTGCTTGCTCTGACGAATTTTATATGATATTGTTGTCTTAATGACCCAGCCCGTCTGATGGAGTTTCCGTTTGAATTGCTGATGATAAGAATTACGATGATGAGGATAACTATGATTAACTGACCCCGGTATAGGAAGTGAGTGTGGTAGAGTTTGACTCGGGGTACTACCGTTTGCCAGTAAGTTGTGGCAGTGAGCTGTGAAGGTCACTTTGGCCTTGTATAGACGATAGTGTCCACACACAGTCATACATACAGTATATATATATATATATATATATATATATATATATATATATATATATATATATATATATATATATATATATATATATATATATATATATATATATATATATATACTCTACAAACTTTGCTGTGATTATTATTTTAGTTTTAATTGTATTTTGTTCTTTGTATGAAATGTCAGTGTCAGGTTTTGTGAATGTATTTTACACCGAGTGTTGGCGTATTTGAATGTTACATGTATTGATTCCTTTAGTTTAAAGTATACTTTAAAGTTTAATTGTTGTTGATTTAGGATTTATAGATTATTTGGTTTTAAGGATTTTAGTATTAAGATTAATAACCGATATTTGGACGAAGGAATCTAATATTAATTGATTGTTATAGTTGTACTGGAATATAGTTGTAAGGTCATATTTAGTTTTCAATATCCTTCCTGTACAAGAGTCCAGCTGTAAGATAACGTAAGGGGAAAGTTTGTATTGAGGATAAATTTGTCAGTTAAAGTGATTCAAGGGTGTTGTGGTTGTTCTTGTGACATCCCGCCACATTATTTTAGCGCACAAACAGGGCTTGCCGAGGTGGAATTGGAAGCTGGATTTTTTGGCAAATGACGAAATAAGGATTTGAAATTGGCCTTAAGGTTTATAAAATGGAAGACCAATTACAGTTATTAAGGGAGGAATTCCTGCTGAGTAAGGAGTGATAGGAGAAGTTGTTGCATGAAAATAAGGGGTTAAGGTGTGAGAATGCAAAAGGAACTGAAAGTGATAAAGGGAACTTGAGAGGGAGTGGAAGAGCGTGTTGAGATGAGGATGCGAGAGAATGAGGAACAAATGGAAAAACGAATAGAAGCTATGATCGGGCAAGTCATGGGAATAATGTTAACTTTCATGGGTGAAGGTGCAGTCGGAGTAGTGGTTTCTGCTTTGGTTGATTGGGTAATAGTGAAAGAAAAGGCTAAGGAAAGGGATAATGGGGAAGGGAGTATTAGTGAGATTGAATGTAAAGAAATTAGGCATAGTTAGAATGAACAAAAATGTGATAAGAAGAATGATAAAAAAGGTAAAAGTAATGAGCAGAGGGAAAAGAAGAAAGGTCAGGATGAGAGTGAGGATGATCATGAATGGGTGAAAGTGGTAGGCTAAGTAAGAAAAACGGTATGTAAGGAATGCTTAGGTATAGGAATTTGAGCGTTGAATTGAATTCTTTATATTCAAATGAAAAAGAAGGAAAAAAGAAGAGACTAGGCAGTGAAGAAAGTAGTGAGAATGAAGTTGAAGTTTGTAAGACAGTGGTTATGAGAAAGTTACCGAGGTGTGAAATGTTTGATGAACATAGCAGTAAGAATATTTATGACTTTTTAGGGGAGTATGAAAGATTCTGTCAGGCGGAGTATGGTGATAGTAAGAGAATTTGGGCTAGGGAGTATTTGACAGGATATTTGATGACGATGTATGGTGTGGTATTGAGTTTAGGGAATGTTCATTATGAAAGTGTGAAAAAAAGGACAAAAGAACAGGTAAAACGCATGCAATGGAGTGTTAGGTATACGCATAAGAATGATTTTGATGAGGCATGGCTGAATGTAGGAGAAGCGATATCAATGTATGTATGTAGGTCGGAAACGTCAGCTAGGAAGGAGTATGGGGATGAAGGCATAAATAAGAATAAGGAATTAATGAAGAGGATTTTGGCTACTGTACATGAGAATGTTGCTGAGATTGTTAATTTGAAACATAAGGAGAAAATGAGGTGGACGAACGAAAGATTGACAATATGTGAGTGTAAGAAATGGAATGGAGGAAAGTGTGCCTGAATTTGTTAGTTTTAGAGGTGCTGTTAGGAGGGGACCGATGAGGGTAGCTGAGAATGTAGTAGACAGGAGTAGTAGTGCTAGTGTGCAGCGAGGAAGGTCAGGTAGTTATGTCCGTGAAGAGAAGTGTTATAGGTGTGGGAAAGTAGGATATAAAGAGAAAGAGTGTAGATGGGCATTAGGAGCATGTTTCGGGTATGGAGAGACAGGGTATCATATTAGTGAGTATAATAAAGAGGAAGTGGTTATGTGTTCTCGGTGTGGTATGACTGGACATATAGCGAGTGGATGTAGGAGTAATCATATGAATATGATCTGCTGCAATTGTGGTCAGAATGGGCATTATTTGAGGATGTGTCGGGAACAGTTCGCTAAATATACTGAATTAGGTGTAGAAGGACACCACAAGGGAAATATATGGGTATAGGTAGGAATCAGAACAGGCATGGCATGGGTGTAAATGTACAGGTGTGTATAGAAGATAAATGTGATAATACAGATGAATCCTGGCTGAGTATGAATAATACTTATAGTGTGTGTGGTTTTTCGTTAGATGATATAAAAGAAAGTAAGACGAATGCGAGAATGAGAGACAGGTGAATGATGATTAGTATGAATGATTCTTTTATTAAAGTAGAAAATGGTTTGGTTGAAATGGATGAATTGTTGACGGAAATAAGTAAGATTTTAAGGCCAGATGATAGTGAGGTAGATAGGATAGTGCATAATATATTAGAATAATTTAGGTGATAGGAGTATAGATGGGAATCGGAATAGGACAATGAATGATAGCAGTATGAAAGAAGTGAATGAGAGAGTATATGAAGGTCCAGTTACTCGACTGGCTTTGTGAACAAGGAGACACCCCAATAGCGTATGACGCCCTCAAAACATACCTTCTGCAGCAGTACTCGCCGTCGCCAGCCGCCCGTATAGCAAAGCTTTTTCAGCTCTCGCAACAACCGTTGGGGGACCAAAGGGCTTCGCTTGCCCTCAGGGAAATGACCAGTATCGCTCGCCTTCAGCCTGCCGCAGACGGCTTTCCTCGTAAGGTGAACCTACTTCGTACCCTTTTGATACGCCGTTTACCCGAACCTGTACGCGCTGCCATACCCGATGTCGATAGTTTACCCATAAAGAACTTGATGACCAAAGCCGACGCCCTTATGGACAGCCACTTCAAGACCTCCATCAACGCCTCATCTCCTGATGACGAGGATGCCTATTCAACGTCAACCGAAGCTGACATGAATGCCGTAGGACATACACGCCTACCCTATGACGTGCCGAAGCGGCGACAAAGCTGCCCACTACCCACCAATCGCTTGCGCCCCAACGAACGACTTCTACAGCCACTTACTACCTCCCATTCTCTGCAGTTTTGCTACTACCACTTCAGATTCGGGGCAACCGCGAGGAAATGTGCCGAGGATTGTCAGTGGCCAAAAAACGTGTAAGTAGGCCATCGCTTGTGGCGGTGGCCTTCCATGTTTCTAATCTTTTCTTTTTACAGGATGCAGGAACGGGCGTGCGATTTTTGGTAGACACGGGTGCTTGTCGTTCTCTTTTGCCAAGGAAACTCTTCAAGGCACGACGTAGTTTGTCTACATCTGCCGACGTCCGCTTGGTAGTTGCCAACGGATCTGCGATACTCACCTACGGTTACGAGAACCTCACATTATCGTTCGTAAACGGTAAATTCAATTGGAAGTTTCTCGTTGCTGACGTCACAATGCCAATCCTCGGTGCGGATTTCCTCTCTCATTTCCACATTCAGGTTGATGTCGCCCACCGACGATTGGTCAACGCAGACTCGTACTTGTCGACACCTCTTCAACCCGCCCCCTCGAACCTCGCTCTCCACATCAGTGCACCCACGGATGCCTACGCCCACCTCCTCACGTCGTACCCGGAAGTTTCTCGTCCAGAACTTCGCCAAATGCCCACGGTTCCTGCCAAGCACAGTATTTATCACCATATCAAGACAACGGGACCCCCAGTCTTCGCAAAATTCAGACGTCTGGCACCGGAACAATTGGCTGCTGCCAAACAGACGTTCGCCGAAATGGAGAAAATGGGCTCCCTCCGTCCGTGCGGGGATTACAGGCGCCTGAACATGCAAACAGAACCAGATGACTACCCCCTCCCAAACATTGCCGACGTGACCTACCTGCACAAAGCGAAGGTTTTATCTACGCTCGACCTCCTGAAGGGGTATTATCAGGTGCCTATGAACCCAGAAGACATCCCCAAGACTGCCATGACCACTCCGTTTGGTACATACACCTTCAATTACTCCTATTTTGGCCTTCGTAATGCTGGGGCAACGTTTCAACGTCTCATGGATGGCATCTTAGGGGACCTCCCTTTCTGTGTATGTTATGTGGACGACATACTTGTGTTCTCCTCCTCCAAAGAGGAACACCTCCGTCACCTGCGCATCGTGCTCGACCACCTGCAACAAAACGGCCTTGTAGTCCGGTACGACAAGTGTACCTTTGGCGCCAACGAAGTGTCGTTCTTAGGACACCGTATCACTCCTTAAGGAGTCCATCCCCTCCCTGAGAAGGTAGCAGCCGTTCAGAACTTCCCCGCGCCCTCGACCGTCAAAGCTCTTTAGGAATTCTTGGGCATGATCAACTATTATCACCGTTTTCTGCCAGCCATTGCCGCCACTCTTGCTCCCCTCTACGCCTCCCTTAATTGCAAGCCAAAGAACCTGATGTGGGGTCCCCTTCAAGAAGCAGCCTTCTGCAATGCAAAGAAGGCCCTATCAACTGCTGTGGCTTTCACTTTTCCTATCCCACACGCCCCTCTCCTTTTCTCCACCGATGCCAGCGACATCGTTATTGTTGCAGTACTCGAGCAGATGGTCAAAGGCTCGCCCCACCCATTGGCCTTCTTCAGCAAAAAACTGTCCAAGGCAGAATCGGGTTATTCTACCTTCGATCGAGAATTGCTGGCGGTGTACTTGGCTGTCCGTCACTTTCGCCATTTCTTAGAAGGTACGCCCTTCGTCATTCGCACAGACCACATGCCTCTGGTGCACGCCTTCACTCGACAGTCTGACGCCTGGTCCGCCCGTCAACGCCGACATCTCTCCGCCATGGCTGAATACAATTGCACCCTCCAATACGTCCCTGGGTAAATGAATCCCGTTGCCGATGCCCTGTCAAGAAACACGTTGGCTGCCATTCAACTGGGATTGGATTACAACGCCCTGGCTGAAGCCCAACGACAGGATCCAGAGTATCAAGCATGTAGGACATCCTGCACGTCCCTCCGTTGAGAAGATTTTACCCTCGAAGACTCCAACACCACCCTCCTCTGTGACGTCAGTACTGGTAGACCGCGATCTTGGATTCCTGCTCCCATGCGCCGACAGGTGTTTGATTTCATTCACGGCCTTTCACATCCCTCATGCCGTTCTACTCTATAGCTGCTGAAGGCAAAGTTTATTTGGCACAGCATTTCTAAGGATGCTAAGGTTTGGGTCCGCGCCTGTACTTCTTGCCAAACTTCCAAAATACATCGACACACAGATTCAAGAGTGCGAACCTTTACTCAACCTTAGCGTCGTTTCGCACACATTCACATCGACGTTGTAGGCCCCCTACCCACATCACAAGGACATCGTTACCTGTTTACCGTCATCGACTGCTCCACTCGTTGACCTGAAGCCATTCCCATGGAAACTGCAACGTCCGCCTCATGTACATCTGCCTTACTCTCTGGATGGATTTCAAGATTCGGTATCCCTGAGCATATTACTTCTGACAGGGGAACCACTTTCACCTCTCAATTGTGGCCGTCATTAGCGAATCTCCTGGGCATCACCCTACATCAGACAACGGCCTACAACCCCACTGCCAATGGAATGGTTGAACGTTTTCATCGCACCCTCAAACCAGCTTTGATGTCCCGCTGCAAGGATTGCAAATGGTTTACTCAGCTTCCCTGGGTCCTCCTGGGACTAAGGACCACTCCTAAAGATGCCCTCGACGTCTCGGCAGTTGAAATGGTGTATGGTGACCCTTTGGTCATCCCTGCCGAATTTTTTCCTTCTACAACCTCCTCTGACGATCTCCAGCGCATACGTCACATCGTGGGAAAATTTACTCCGTGCCGCCAGACTTACAAGCCCTCAGCGAAGCATCACATACCAACGGACTTGTACTCTGCAAAGCACGTCTTCCTGCGCAACGACACTAGCAAGCCACCACTAACGCCCCCTTACACGGGCCCTTTCCTTGTGATCTGACGCAGTCCGAAAGCATTCCTACTAAACATTCCGGGCAAAGAAAACTGGGTCTTCATTGATCATGTAAAACCTGCTTATCTTCTGCCAGATGACCCGCCTACAGTTCGCCTCTGTAGATCAGGGCGCCCTATTCAACATGTACAGTATGTCATTTTTAGGGGGGGGGGAGCCATGTACCAACCGTATGTCACACAATTGTACATAATCATTTTGTATATATTATGCTTGTATCTGCGCTCTTCCTTCGCACTAAAAAGAACCTGAATGATCATGTCTCCGTTTTGCTCTATAACATTGTCTGTCTCTCGAACAGGTCATGTCCTGTTGCCTTGAGGTTTTGTATATAAAGAAGAGTGTTCCTTAATAAATAACTCAGTTGGTTGCATCCTGCCTTTGAGTTCACAACCCTCACTCGGCACCGTCACAAATCTCAATACACATTCATCAAATCAAGCTCTCATTTCTTTGTCATGCAATATATATATCAATTTTGAAGATTGCGTCATTTCACTCAGAATTCAAGATTATTTTGAATGTCTGAATTGATGGAGTTATTTGGCTACAAATGTGTATGGAGCCATGCGTAAGTCTGGAAGTTTTCCACAATGAGGCCTCGAGCAAGTAAACTTATGTAAAAATACTGATATTTTATCAAAACTTCTCTTGCATTGTTTTAGTCACTGCATTCAAGTGGTCTACCTGGCATAGAATCAATCTGCTAACTATTGATTATCTTGAAATAAAGAGGCTACCCAATTTTGGTGCTCTTAGGTATCGTTTGTGGTGTCTAAAATTGTGGGAACTGGCTATTAGGGAATAAATTGAGTTGGAGGGTGGCTTCAAGATTTTGAGCTAAATGCTGTGAAAATTAGATCAGGGGTGTTTT
>NC_090729.1:11386700-11391700 GCF_036898095.1 Palaemon carinicauda
TCATTTTGAGGAAAACTAGTTTATTTTAAAAAAATTTCAGATTTGGGAACGTTTTTCTATTAGAAACAGTCGATTGGAGTAACTTTAAACTTTCTCGATTCTGTGTTCAATGCCATCTAACTATTTCGAGCGTGTGTTGGAGAAACGTCATAATGTCCATGATGAAAGTGACCATGTGTTTCCTAGTTTAGAATTATGCTTTTACTAAAGATTCGGTAATCATAATATTTCCCTTTAAATTTTACGTTGGACTAAGCAATGCTTTACTAATTTCATGAATTTCATTCTGCAGTTCTTGACTTCAAATCAGATTAGAAACTGTTGATGATGAGATCAATGTTTTTAAAGTTTGGAAGAGGAGAACTGGTGGGTTATGTATCGATAAATTTTGGAATAATATCTTATAAAAGACTCGGACCCAAATAGTAAATACAGGAGAAAATTTCATTTTTCTCATCTTAGTTTCCTAGGTTTATATCATTTTATTATGTATACATATAAACAGAGGTATATATATATATATATATATATATATATATATATATATATATATATATATATATATATATATATATATATATATATATATATATATATATGTGTGTGTGTGTGTGTGTGTGTGTGTGTGTGTGTGTGTGTGTGCTTATATACATGAATGTTTTATTGTTATTAATAATCAGAAATGATATATTTGTACATTTAGCATTATTTTTTACACACCAAAACTCAAAAAGAAAGAATTTTGTGTAAGTAATATTAGTGTTATACAGTGTTATGCAAATAAGATATTTATACACTTAATATTTTATACGAAGAAAGAGATGTGTACTATAGTAAGAAAAGATTCATTTAGATGTATAATGGAAATCTGCACGCGACTGGACACATCTTTGGTAGAGGATATGTCTAGATATTAGACACTAGATATATTTCCGAAAATCCGTAAACGATTGTCAAGCAAAAGCGTTAAACATCACTCGGTTGCAATGTTTGCATCGAATTACTGGAAAGCAGCACATGACTGATTACGGAGTGGAGGTCTGAATTGGATTTTGTCAGATGTCAAGGGGAATAAACTTTCACCTTTACCTACTTGGATTTAACACTTAACAAAGCAAATAGAAAACTTGATAATGGTTCATAATTACTTGAACATTTCAAGATTATGCAGTGGATGAAGCCTGATTATATCCCAAGTAAAAGGGATTTTCTGTGATTAAGATAGAATTTCTCATAAGTAAGTAAATTTGATAAACTCTGTTCATAAGTATAGCGAGTGCAAAGTTAATGTTAATGGAGTCATATCAAATTAATTTCCAGTGAACAGCGGAATACTACAATGGAATGTGTTGTCCTCTATGTTGTTCATCCTCCTCGGGGATTTTGTAATGCGTAGTTCAGTCAGCGATGATATAGAAAGATTCGACTGGATTGATAATAGGAATTTCCAGACCTACAGTAGGATGATGAGGCTTTCCTTGTTAAAACAACACCACAGGATTTGCAATGCTTTCTTACCAGAATGCACGAAATATCACACGAGGTTGGGCTCAAGATAAATAGATGATGAGAACAGTGTGCAATGGAAGAGGAAATATCATTGGAAGGAGAAAGGATTAATGAAATATAATCATTTAAGTATCTAGAAACTATGATTTCAAATACAGAGTCTAGAATTAAACTTAAGTGAAATATTGAGAAAAGTAAACCAGACAATAGTTACATTGAGTAAAATTGGGAAATAAAATCGCCTGAAATTACATAAAAATTCAGACTATATATCAGTTTAGTGAGATCAGTGTTCTTCAATTGGCATATGTAATTTTTTTTTTACAATGAAACAATCTCCAATATATTTAGTAGATTATAGAACAAAGCCCTCACAAGGATATTAAATGGCAGGGCAGAATTGGAAGGGAACATTAAATTAGATGTATCATATATAAACTAAAAATTCATAAAAACAAAATGAAGAAAAAGATAGAATAGCGTACCTTATTGTTCCCTCAAGATAGAGAACTCTAATCCAAGACATTGGAAGATCGTGGTACAAAGGCTATGGTACTATATATATATATATATATATATATATATATATATATATATATATATATATATATATATATATATATATATATATATATATATATATATATATATGTATGTGTGTGTGCATGTGTATACATATATATATATATATATATATATATATATATATATATATATATATATATATATATATATATATATATATATATATATATATATATATGTATAAAGATATATATATATATATATATATATATATATATATATATATATATATATATATATATATATATATATATTTACATATATCATATGATTGTAAGTGTCTGTATCTATGTGTGAAAGGGTTCTTACTAAAATCAAACAGCTTGGAAGAATTCTGGAAAATATTTATTTGTCTATGTCCCCTTGGTAAATTAAAGAGGGATTTAATTGAGGTAAAATATGTATGTTGGTAAGGGCTAGCTTTATATTAATATATTTTAGTATAAAAAAAAATCAGTGTATGTACTTGGAAAATCATCAGGAATTGACTTCTTGTGATCTTTTATATTTCAGTAATAATCGCTTGACAAATGGTTGAAGTTTTAACCAGATATTAAGGTATCGATTGTTAACCAACTGACCGATAGTAAATAACTGAATTATCTTTTCATGAGAATTTCATTCAAAATCCTATAAGTTTATGGTTTTAAAAGCTATTTAAAAAAAAAATCCTTCTTAAATGACACTCGTCTGTTTTTTAAAGTATTCACTCACTCCAGTCGACTTGATACCAGAAATCTCTAAAAGTGAACGTGAATATGCGAGATATTCTAGCCATATCGAAGAGATTTCTCCTATTTTTTTACTCAGGATTCAGATTTCAATGTCTTTGTCTGTACAATAATGAAGGTTCAGGTCGTAGTTTTTGAGTATAAGGTTTAGTAATTTTAGTTTTTTTTTCCTATGAAATCCTTGTGATGTTGCTTGCTCTAAGATTTTGATTATATATTCTATAGGTTATGATGATGGCACTTTTGATGGAGGAGCTTCTTCTGGAATGGTATAAGAAATTCTTTATTATAGGTAACTTGAAAAGCCGATTGCTGAACTCATGAAAATATATTGTAAATCGCATTTATCTTCAGTTAAATAACAAGGCAGCAAAGGAAAGAGATATAAAAATTACAGAAAATCGGTTAAAATATAGAGAAAAGCTGAAATATAATAATGCGCATGCAATCAATATACCTAAGAAATGATAGTTTTCTGTATTCTTTTCATTTGATTTCGAGCAATACACTTAGGAAAAGTAAATAAATATTATTGAAGATGTTACAATAATCCATATCATTACAAAAGGTCAAAATATCAGTCATATAACTCTGTTAAATGAAGCACATAGTTTTTTTCTATAAGTTAGAATTTGTTTCCTAGGAAAAAATCAGCTAATTTTGAGGAAAACGAATGGCATATACTTTTTGAAAAATAAAGTTATGTAACTCTGAAATTGAATAAAGAAAAAAAATAGACGATTTAAAATGAATTCCCATATTAATCAAAATTTTATATTTCTCCCGTTTACTTGTACATTAATACTTATATGTTTACATGGCATATACTTGACTAATTCTGTGATTCAACTAAAGATTAGCGTCTTCTTTTTATATCATGAGATGCTTTGAATAAAGTTTTTGTTTCCTGAAACTTACTATCTCACCCCAAAATTCAGCCTCCATGTTTAATCTTAGCTGATAAAAAATACTCTATAATACTCTATATGTCTCTTGGAATGTTTCATTAATAATAACTCTCTCTCTCTCTCTCTCTCTCTCTCTCTCTCTCTCTCTCTCTCTCTCTCTCTCTCTCTCTCAAGATGCGATCCGATATTACAGATGTGTGCAGTTTCAGGTACGGTTAGTTAAATTTATAGCCTCCAAATCAAGTAAATAATCTAGAAATGTTTATGCCTGATGCGCTGACATTTATTGTCCCTTTCCGCCAGCAATTGTGGTACACAAGGGGAGAACAAAAAAAAAACTTGGACGTATATTAAAATGTCAGATGGTTTCCGATCGGCTTATGGTGGTCTTCGGAGTTCGGTTTTTTTTTACGCTAATTGGATGGTACTGAAGTGTGAAAAGGATCATGTTTGAAGGTGATTCTGTTTTAAAGGATGATAGCTATGAGATATTGGAAATATAGTACGGTAACCTGAAAGTTTTTCAAGCAAAGAGGAAGGTGAAACTGCATAACCTATAAGCAAGAGACCGGCAATGACAGTAAATTGAAAGTAAGGCAATTATAGCAATGAGTCTTTAGATCTTATTTTTACCTGTTTTAAAAAACTTTTGAATATAAAAATCGTTTGAATGTGCTTTTTTTTTCATTGTATATATGCATTAAATATTACGTAAATATCCCGATTAATGTCGAAGTAAATCGAGACTTTATCTTGGGGATATATATTAATTTTCTTGAAATTATAGAAATTAATCTATATATTCTCTCTCTCGCAGTAACTGAAAATGTTCCACATGAGGCGAATTTAAGAAGAATGTGGAACTTTCCCTAAAAAGATTTTATTAGATATTTCTCTTGGTAAAAAAAAAATATATATATATTGAATTATCTTATATTTGACACCAGCAAGTGCATATATTACAAAGAAATTCAAACGCATTTCAATGTTCTTAGACCGAAGGTGTATCAATGTAAGAAACTTTTCTAATGAAGACCATTTTTTTTCCTATTATATACGACAAGCGTAAGAATGCAATATCTTTGCACTTGCATGCATAGGCACTGGATAAACACCATATCTTTTGTTCGTAAAACTATCTAATAACAGATATCTAAAACATTATAAACTTTTCTACAGTGTATTTCACAGCAAGAAGATTGTTCAAAGGAACAATCTGAAGAACAGATTATTCTAAAGTTAATATCCATTAATGCTATAAAAATAA
>NC_090729.1:11401700-11431700 GCF_036898095.1 Palaemon carinicauda
ACATAAATTTACAATATTCCAACCCTCACCACGACATAATAAATTTAAGATCCCATTTAACATCTTTTGTAACGTTTCACTACATCACACATGATATATATTGGATCTCGATAACGTAGGTCAGATCACTGATTCTCCCCAAAATCTTGAGTGGTCCTTGATACTTGTTGATGAGTGGAAAATCTCATTACCGTCAAGAAAACCAATACCTGTTATCTTACCTGAAGCTCTCTGTCCTTGCATTTATATATCGAGCCTTTTATTGATTTCTTTCACGAATCATTTTAAGTTTTCCTTGGGAAAATTTTCCTATCTTGTCGATCCTCTTCCTGAAATTCTTGACATATTCTCCATCTGTTTCGTCTTAGTTCTTCCATTTTTCTGGTAACAGTTTAATTGGTCCTCGTACATCTTTTCCAAATACCATTTGGTCGGACTACATCCCCTGCTATTTTGATAAGCATTACTACTTCATATAAGTAGGAAGTAGTTGATGGTTGTTGTTTCACATCAAACAGTTTCATTACATCCTGAAATAGTTTGACGAGAAATTCGTTCATCAGTCACTTTGAACGATTTCCGGAATACCTAACTTAGTCAAAAACTTCAGTAACTTCTCGGCGATTATTTTGGTTCTGATGTTCCTGACAGGTATGGATTCGAGGTATCTCGTCACTGCACATATTGAGGTTAACATATATTCGTAGCCTTTATTCGTCCTTGGTAAATGTCCCACAATGTCGATCATTACCTTCCTGAAGGGTTCTGCTCGAACTTCTATCGGGTGTAAGGGGCTTTCTTAACCATCTACTGCCCAATTTTTTTTTTTTTTTTAAGAATTTTTTTTCTCCCTTTTCAAAAGTTTTATATTGCACCAATATATACTCATATAAGTTTTTTTTTTAGTATTTATCTTATTATGTAATTAGAATTAGAGGACTAATTAGTCTACTCAGGCATCAGAACAGCCTATCCACAGCTTTAGTAGTAAAATTCTAAAAACATAGGTTATTAACAAACTACTTGTTTTCAATTTTCTTAATATTTCATTGTAGAATGTTTATACAGGACTTAAGTGCATGAATAACAAAAACTAGCTGCTTACTTATCAATATTTTAGGCAAAAGATTTGATAATCAATTGGTAATTTAGTGATTAAAATTTTTGCCTTGTAATTTTCCTTGAAATCAGATTGTAATTGAATAATTAGGAATAATACGACAATAATTTCAATGATATATACTGGTTAATTTTTTTACTTGCTTTTGCTTTGAATGGAACACTGATAAAAGATATAAAACTCCATACCATCTCATTTCCTACTTATGGTGCATGAAATTTTAGGAAACAGTTGTTATTCTTATTGAGACACAAGTTCACTATACATTTCGTGCACAGAATATTCGTTTTTCCTTTGCATCCTGGATTCTTGCAAATCCTCCTTATATCATCAACACATGGGAAATGTCCTACAAGGTCAGATCGAATAGGTTTATCAGGAATTGCGTGTGCAGGTCGTCCTATCTTCCGTTTTTTACTTTTACCCTCCAGGCTTGATGGTCTGCCTCTTTCTAGTTTTCCTGAGGACTTTCCTCTTTTCATGAAAGCAAATGCAACTTTTAGTTTGAAGACTGCAAGGGGAAGGATATCTGGCTTTGGTATATGAAGATTTTCAGCATCTCGTCGATATAGTAGCCAGCTATTTACTATTACCATATCAATCCTGTGGAAAATTAGGCGATGGTAGTATTTCTTGGACCTTATAGTTATCCTGTATAAGGAAATGAGGCAGTCTGCCAAGTCAACTCCCCCATTGACTTGTTATACTGCAAAATAATGTCTGGGCAGTTTATATCAATCCTACACTTGAGTTTTCTGTCATACCTGGAGACCTTACTGGCGGGATTGCCTTTTGCAAAAGTTGACATAATGTTCACAATTTTATTATCTTACCACTTGACATAGGTAACCTCACATCCTTCACCTGTACTTCTTAGCGCTTCATACGAACCTCTACCTTTTTACATTAAAGCTTTCTCAGCATCCTTTGAATTCTTTATTCCTGGCAAGCGAGGAACATGCACTGTTCCACAACACCAAATACCCCGTGTAGACAGGTGCTGCATTAGTGGCATAGAGGTAAACCAATTATCAAAGAATAAAAGATGGTTGCAGTTTGTAGGAATTACTTGAGCCACATGTAACACACTATTGGCACTAGCACCAAGGTCAGGAACATTTGGATCAGCGACTGGATCAATTTTCCCAGTATATGGCATAAAATCATAGGTCATACCCTGACTGTCTGCAAAAACCATAAACTTATACCCATATTTATGGGGTTTAATGGGTATATACTGTTTGAAACTGCTATCTCCCTTGAAAGGACCAAGCTGTTCATCAATGCAAAGATTTTGAGTCATTGGGACTCTCTCTCTCTCTGGATTTTGCAAACAAAATATAGATAAAAATAAAGAAAAAAATTAATCATCCACATTCCTCCCCTCTTACTTTGCCAAATCCTTCTACATTTTCACACACCCACTTACATTATTTTTCTTATTACCTAGTCGCAGTTGGGAACGGGACCTCTACTTCGAGTAACTGGGCCTTCATACACTCTCTCATTCACTCCTGCCTTTTCACAATCATTCGCTATATTGACACTATTCCTATATAAATCCATATCACCTAATATATCATGTACAATCCTATCTACCTCATTCTCATCTGGCCCTAAAATTACACTCATTTCTGTAAACAGTTCATCCATTTCATCAAAAACATTCTCAACTTTAGCAAAAGATTCATTCATGCTACTTATCATTCTTCTATCTCTAATTCTCGCTTTCGCCATCCTTTCTTTTACATCATCTAAGGAAAAGCCACACACACTATAGGTATCATTCATACTCAGCCATGGTTCATTTGTATTAACACATTTATCTTCCATACACACTTGCATATTTACACCCTTGTCATACTTATTTCTATTATCACTTTTTCTTATAAAATTTCCCCTTCTTTCATCCCTACTTAAAGCTTTCGTATTCTTCCTTTTCATATATTCTACAAACACCAACTGTTTACCTTCTAGACTTGACTCTGGTGGGTCGTCCGCGACCCCGAGCGTAAAAAAAAAAAAAGAGGTTTTTCTCACGTGACTCACCCCCGTGACTGAATTTGTGGGAGATCGACCTGCAGTAGGTGTCTCGCCTACACGGTCTAGTAGTGTCCAGATGTGCATTGCTGTAGCTGTACTCCTTCCCCGATTTCTGAGATGCGTCGGGGTCGAGCGCGACCGAGTTTACCCTTCTAAGGTAATTTGCATAATTATCAAAGTTATTACTTATTATGAAATTGTCGTAGAATGGTGCAACTTTTATAGATTATCAGTTGTGGAAAGTCTTGGTGGATTGTTTGGCTACCATGTGCATGATTTTTTTTTTTAGTTAAAATGTCGTTCATCACCACGAGGACCATTTTACCGCGAGTGCCCCTTTTTAATTTTTTTTTCATTTTTTTTGCTAAGTCATTTTTCCGTAAGATATTGCCAAATAGTGTCGTAAAACTTTTGCTTTTTTAGTGTTGGAAAGTGTGTCTAGATGATCTGGCTACCCATGCGTGACTTTGTTTTTGTCAGATACGATGTAGTTATTGGTATATTGGGTATTTAACTGCGGTTGCCAATTTATGTTTTTTTCAATATTTGTAAAAATTTACTACGTAGTAAGGAATTGCCGTATATTATTGATTTTTTTTCATGTTTATGTGTTAGAAAGTGTGACTTGATGGTTGGGCTAACACGTGCATGTCATTTTTTTTTATCTGAGATGACGTATATTAGAATGTTGGGCATTTTACCGCGAGTGCCCCTTTTTAATTTTTTTTCATTTTTTTTTGGCCAAGTAATTTTTCCGTAAGATATTGCCGAATAGTGTCGCAAAACTTTTGCTTTTTTAGTGTTGGAAAGTGTGTCTAGATGATCTGGCTACCCATGCGTGACTTTGTTTTTGTCAGATACGACGTAGTTATTGGTATATTGGGTATTTAACTGCAGTTACCAATTTCTGTTTTTTTCAATATTTGTAAAAATTTACTACGTAGTAAGGAATTGCCGTATATTATTGATTTTTTTTTCATGTTTATATGTTAGAAAGTGTGCCTTGATGGTTGGGCTAATACGTGCATGTCTTTTTTTTATCTGAGATGCCGTATATTAGAATGTTGGGCATTTTTCCGCGAGTGCCCCTTTTTATTTGTTTTGCATTTTTTTGCTTAGTCATGTTACCGTAAGGAATTGGCAAGTAGTGTCGCAAAACTTATATTTTTATAGTGTTGGAAAGTGTTTCTAGATGATTTGGCTACCCATGCCTATTTTTTTTTAGCCAGATATAGCGTATATATAGGTATGTGTTCGATTTTCCTGTGATTGCCATTTTTTCGTTTTTCCCCATTTCTTTCAAAATTACTACGTACTAAGGAACTATCACAGTAATGATTCATTTAGATGTTTATTTGTCGGAAAATGTGCCTTGATGGTTTGCCTAGCACGTGGCTGAAATTTTTTTTTCTGAAATGCGTATAATAAAATGTTGGCCATTTTTCCGCGAGTGCCCCTTTTTATTTGTTTTGCATTTTTTTACTTAGTCATGTTACCGTAAGGAATTGGCAAGAAGTGTCGCAAAACTTATATTTTTATAGTGTTGGAAAGTGTTTCTAGATGACCTGGCTACCCATGCCTATCTTTTTTTTTAGCTCAGATATAGCGTATATATAGGTATGTGTTCGATTTTCCTGTGATTGCCATTTTTTCGTTTTTTTCCCATTTCTTTCAAAATTACTACGTACTGAGGAACTACCACAGAGTAATGATTCATTTAGATGTTTATTTGTCGGAAAATATGCCTTGATGGTTTGCCTAGCACGTGGCTGAATTTTTTTTTTCTGAAATGCCGTATAATAGAATGTTAGCCATTTTTCCGCGAGTGCCCCTTTTTATTTGTTTTGCATTTTTTTGCTTAGTCATGTTACCGTAAGGAATTGGCAAGTAGTGTCGCAAAACTTATATCTTTATAGTGTTGGAAAGTGTTTTTAGATGATCTGGTTACCCATGCCTATCTTTTTTTTAGCCAGATATGGCGTATATATAGGTATGTGTTCGATTTTCCGGTGATTGCCATTTTTTCGGTTTTTTCCATTTCTTTCAAAATTACTACGTACTAAGGAACTATCACAGAGTAATGATTCATTTAGATGTTTATTTGTCGGTAAATGTGCCTTGATGGTTTGCCTAGTACGTGGCTGAAATTTTTTTTTCTGAAATGCCGTATATTAGAATGTTTGCCATTTTTCCGCGAGTGCCCCTTTTTATTTGTTTTGCATTTTTTTGGCTTAGTCATGTTACCGTAAGGAATTGGCAAGTAGTGTAGCAAAACTTATATTTTTATAGTGTTGGAAAGTGTTTCTAGATGATCTTGCTACCCATGCCTATCTTTATTTTTAGTCAGATATGGCGTATATATAGGTATGTGTTCGATTTTCCTGCGATTGCCACTTTTTCGTTTTTCCCCATTTCTTTCAAAATTACTACGTACTAAGGAACTATCACAGAGTAATGATTCCTCTAGATGTTTATTTGTTGGAAAATTTTGTTTACTTCTTTTTTGATTGAATATCATCAAATTTTTTTAGCTAAAATATTATATTGTTTTACATTTTTTTTTTCGATTTTATTTCCCTTCAAAACATGTATTTTTGGGTCAGAATTTTATTTTTATAGTCGTAAAATAATCGACAATTATCCAGCAACCCACCATACAATTTTTATGCATATCCAAGAATAATTAGATTAGTAAATAACACCTTGAAATTGACATACCCTTCCTACATTTCAAGTGGCAGATTAGGGAGTCTGAGTCAGTGTGGTTGGCGGCCATTTTGTGGACATATCCGAAGCGTAAGTTGCCCTATCTATATATATTCTTGTTCCCTATAGAATTTGTGATATTTTGGTATATTTTTACCTGCATAAATATCATATTATATATTAAATATATGTATTTTTTTACGAAATTTCTAAGTACTCAAAAAATTACCTTTAGATATGGCCCCTGATATAAATGTAATTTACAAAATAATGAAGATTTTTCTACATATTTCTATTTTTGGATAACATATGTTTATTCCTTAAAAAAATTAGCCACTTCCTATTTCATTTGGGTACCCGAAAAAATTCATGAAATTTGGACAAATGTTTTTGGTCAAAAAAAGTTACCCTTTTTTTCTCATTTCAAATCTTTACTTCCATGGGTCTGACTTCATCCAAAATACATCAAGAGGTGTCCTAAACATTCACGAATCAATTCCTAAAAGGATTTGTGTATATATGTATAAACTTTTTTATGAATTTTTATATAAGGTCTTTTTTTTCTACTTAATTTTTAAAAATATTTATAATAAATAGTTTTTTCTGCAGATGAGTAGTATTCATCTTTACAGTAGTTTTAAGCATTCATTGAAGTTTTTTTTTTTTTTTTGGCAAAAGAAAAAAGGAGGTTACTGCAAAAACTGATTTTTCAAGAATTGTTTTTTGGCGTCGGGGTCGCGCGCGTCCGAGTATACCTTTAAAGGGGTGTCCGAGGAGCGTACCTATCCAGGGTTAATTCCTCATTTATACTAGGTTCATACTTGTTCCCTTTCAGCCATTTACTCATTCCATTTTCTTGGATATACTCAGGTACCTCCTTCCATTTACGCAACTGGTTGTGGTGTGCCCATACAACTTACCCAACACATAACTTAATCCACTCGAACCAACTTCTAACACCTCATATGGACATTCAAACTTGTCACGTACCTTATATACATTCATTCTACCCTTTTCAATTACTTCTTCTTTCTTCTATCACTCTCTCACCAAATTTGATGCTTTCAAACCTCCCGTTTGCTTTTCTCCACACATTTCTATCATCCTCCAACACACCCAACCTCAGTCTTACTATCTTTCCAAAATTTACAACAAACTTACATGGAGAGATACCCTTACTCTTATGCACTGTTGTATTATAAGCCCTTTCACCCATCACGTCTTCATGCAGTAAACCTCCCCGAACATACATCACATTCACTCCGCACACATTTGAGGACTCACCCAGCTGAACCTTCTTACACTCTAGTTTCCCGAACATGCTGGCTGACATAATCCCTTCCTCCTACATACTCTAGCTACATGCCCGTTTACACTAGATTCAGTACACATTCTAGCATAATGACCATTCTTACCACAATTACCACAAATCACATTCATACGATTACTACAACATCCACTCGCTATGTGCCCAGTCATACCACGCCGATAACATTTTACCCCTTTCTCTTTCTTACACTCACTAATAGGATGCCCTGTCTCTCCACTCCCGAAACATGCTCCTAATGCTCATCTACATTCATTCTTCTTAAGACCTTCCTTTCTACACCTATAACACTTTTCATTACGGACATGACTATCTGACATACCTCCTTGCGCACTCACATTCCTATCACTATTGCACTAATTACCCTGTCTAAATCCCCTATTTGCTTGCACAGTTACTCCGTTACTTACCCTAGCACTCCTATCTATTACCTGATCAGCTATCCTCATTGGCCCTCTCAAAATTGCCTCCTTTTAACTATCAAAGTCTATTACACTTTCTTCCATTCCAGTTCTTACACTCACAGAGTTACTTTCTTTCATACACCTATCCAACTCGTAATTCTCAACTATCTCTAAAATATCATCCCATGTCAATCTTTCTTTCGTCCACCTCGTCTTCTCCTTATGTTTCAAAATAATAAACTCGGCAACATTCTCAGATAGAGTCACCATAAACTTCTTCATCAATTCCTTATTCTCATTTATGCCTTCACTACCATACTTCTTCCTAGCTAAAGTTTCCAACCTACATACATACATTGATTTTGCTTCTCCTACATTCATCCGTGCTTCATCAAAATTATTCTTACGGTTATACCTAACACTCCCTTTCATAAGTTTTACCTGTCCAATTATTCTCTTTTTCACACTTTCATAATCAACCTCCCTACACTCATTATCACACCATACATCGTCAACAAATAACCTGTAAAATATTTTCCTAACTCCCTAGCCCAAACTCTCTTACTATTACCATACTTACCATGACAGAACCTTTCATATTCCTTGAAAAACTCGTATGTATCCCTGCTACTATGCTCATTGAACCTTTCACACCGAGATACCTCTCTCATAAACACAGTCTTAAACACATCACGTTCATTCTCACTGCTATCATCACTGCTACTTTCTTACTTGTTTCCTACTTCCTCGCTAGAATATAAAGAATCTAATTCCACACTCATACTCCTATCCTTGATTATACTCTTCCTAGCCCTTTTCTTACTCACCAATTTCGCCTACTCACGATCATCCTTGCTCTCATCCTGATACTTTTTCTTCTCTTTCTTCACATCACTTTTGCCTTTCCTTTCATCCTCCCTCTCACCTTTTTGTTCATCCTTACTATACCTAGTCCCTTTAACTTCACTATCACTATTACTATCGCTATCACTTCCTTTCCCATTATCACTTACCTTAACCATTTCTTCCACCAGCAACCCTCTACCCATAGCAGAGGCCACTCCTCCGACTGCGTCTTCCCTTATGAACTATTTAATCATATTAATTATTTGACCTGTCATCACCCCAACCGTTCATCCATACGCTCATCCATTCGCCTCTCATTCTCTTGTATCCTAATCTCTAACCCTTCTTCTAATCTCTCTACTGTTCCCTTTAACTCCCTAAGCTCCTGCATCACCTTATTCTCACAGTTCAACCTCACATTCTCTATTAGCAACCTTTCATTCTCAACTATCAAATTCTGCTCCCGTTCTTTAACCGACCGCAATTCCTCCCTTAAGGGAAGAAACTCGATTTTCGGTTCAAGATCATGAATTTTAGTTTTACCGCTCTCCTGTAGCCTTGAGGTGTGAACTGTTGTCAGACGAAAGATGAACGCAATCTGGAGTATTTAAGTAGGTAAAAATTGCAATTTTGTTGATGCAAATGCTAACCCCAGAATCTACCTGACAGCCATATCATCCAGCAATCTAGTTATTTTGCAATTGGTTTCTTTGGTATATATTGTATTAAACACTAGTTTCCCTACAAATATGTTCTACAGGATTCCTACGAATATAAGTGAAACTGTTGGCTTATTTGATGATATAAGGAGGACTTATCATTTGTGCTATCAGATGATGAAGATACAATTTGCTCTGATAATATTACTGATGCAACAAGTGTTTGCGTTGGTGGTGACACTAAAAGAAACAAGAAGAAAGAGCATATCTATTGCTCCACCAAAAAAGAAATAGAAAGTATATGCAAGCAGAGGAGATGCATATCAGCCAGGAGCCTGTTAGAGTACCAAACCTGGCAACAATGAGTAGCCTGGCAACAATGAGTAGCCTGGCAACAATGAGTAGCTTGGCAACAATGAGTAGCCTGGCATGCTATAAACCGCCCCGCCCCCCCCCCCCATGCCACAATAGAAAAAAAAGCATGTCTAAAAAAGGGGATAATATATTTTAATAAAAGAGGGGACCTGGAGCCTTGTGCTCTTTCCAAATCAGCTTATTTGATGATATAAGGAGGACTTATCATTTGTGCTATCAGATGATGAAGATACAATTTGCTCTGATAATATTACTGATGCAACAAGTGTTTGCGTTGGTGGTGACACTAAAAGAAACAAGAAGAAAGAGCATATCTATTGCTCCACCGAAAAAGAAATAGAAAGTATATGCAAGCAGAGGAGATGCATATCAGCCAGGAGCCTGTTAGAGTACCAAACCTGGCAACAATGAGTAGCCTGGCAACAATGAGTAGCCTGGCAACAATGAGTAGCTTGGCAACAATGAGTAGCCTGGCATGCTATAAACCGCCCCCCCCCCCCATGCCACAATAGAGAAAAAGCATGTCTAAAAAAGGGGATAATATATTTTAATAAAAGAGGGGACCAGGAGCCTTGTGCTCTTTCCAAATCAGCTTTACCAACAAATGGGAGTACAGTACATCAAAACTTTACTGTTATTTCTCAAAATAGTATTTTTCGTTATCAAATTGCTAACTACTTCTTTATTTATGGACCAATTTTTAAAATTAAAAAAGTATTATAATTCAGGATGATTGTAGGAATAGAAAATATGACAAGATTTTTCCTATTGCCCCCCCCAAAAAAATTAATTGGAAAATAAAATTGACAATTTTTTGGGTTTTTTTGACATTTTTTTTACGATGTGGAAAAAAAATATAAGAAAATTTGAAAATACGTACACTTTTTTGTATTGTATATACTACAAGCACTATGTTGGTTTTAAAATTTGTAAAATTGATTCATAAATATGGGAGGAGATAGATTTCGAAAATAGGAGAAAAAGTCCAAAAAACAAGAAAAAAAACAATAATAAAAAACTATTCAACTTAAGGAGACTAAAATGGGCTGAAGTATTGTGTATATATAGATGCATATTCTGTGCAAATTTCAATGTCATAGTGCCAAAATGACCCCCGCCTTGAGTTTCTTCCCTTAATAACTTGTTCTGCTCTTCCATTTTTTCCAGTCTTAAATCTAATTCCTAATCCTAATTCAGTCCTTTGTCCAACAGCCCAGCTTCAATCCCACCTCGGTAGTCCCTGTTTGAGCACCAAAATAATGTGGCAGGATGCGCACAAAAGCAACCCCACAACCTTGATCACTCTAAACAGACCAATGTCTCCTTAATAAAAACTTTCCCCTTACATTATCAGCAGCGGAACTCTTGGACAAGAAGGACATAAAAACTAAACATAAACTTATAACTATATTTCATAAAACTAAAACAAACACTTAATACTAGAAAAAAAAAAACATTCAAATAACCAAAACAAAAAAAATAACCACAAAACCTTAATACTAAGCCCAAACAACCAAATCACCATAACCCAAATCTTCAAAACCAAAAATACAATAGTATTGCGTGTAATTACTAGCACTTTTGCAAGATAACAGTCACAAAAAAAACACACTTTTGTAATCATTCACTGAGCCAAACTGTCTTTATTGGCACACCACCACTATATGAGAAACACGAGAATCTCTTAATTTGTCATAACGGCCTTAAGTCCTTGGGTCACGGGTGTCAAGATCATCATCATCATCATTATCATCATCATCAACATCTTCATCATCAATAGCAAGTTCATTCGATCCAGGTCATTAACAATTAAATAAATCCGAGCAGTCGTATCAAGTTCTGTCACAGGCCTGGTCGTCAACAATCAATTTCACATAAAAATCTCTCCAAAGGAGTGTCTCTACAAGGAGAAATCAAAGCCTCAAAAATAAGAAAGAAAAACACTCACGAACACTCCTAGCTAACTAAACTATCACATTATAATCAAAGATAAATAATATACTGTTCCTATCATTACCAAGCATGACAAGCAAATATAAACAAAACTGTGAATACTCAAAAAAATAATTAATAACTTCCACGCTGGTCGAATCAAATAAAGTAAATCCAGCATTCACACACACAACCGCCTCTAGCAGCAGTCAAATCAAAAAGACATTCACCCAAGCCATTCACCACTGTCGTAACCTAGCTAAAAATACAGTATAAACAAACAATCTCATTAATACAAAGTCTTCCTCACAACAAACAATCAATAAACTAACTACCTTTCGCTCGCTGACACAATCTCTCTCTCTCTCTCTCTCTCTCTCTCTCTCTCTCTCTCTCTCTCTCTCTCTCTCTGAATTTGGCAAAAAAAAAAAAAAATAGAAACAAAACAAAAATTAATCCTCCACAATATGTCCCATCTCGTGTGCTACGGCAATCACCTGTCTTCCAAACGGCGAGGGAATCAATATCTGATAGTATATCCCCCATTCAGAATTCCGAGGGATATCGGCGTATCTATGAATCTTCATAAAATACCCTTCCTTAAGATAAAAACAGGTAGGAGACTGCTGTGCCTCAGTCTCTTCCACAACAGAGAACAATATCTGCGTTAGCGTTACACCTTCCGTTGAAATACTATCAACCTTTTCCTACTCACTTGTTATACTTTTGACCTGAGTTTTCTATTTCTTCCAGGTCCCTTTTTTCTCTGTCTTCTTATCCACTCGACTCTTATTCTTCTTTGCTTGGGCTTACTCTGGAGTTCTCCTCTTGCATAAAATCAAGGGATTTCTCTTCTTCGGAAAAAATTCCTCCAAGTTCATTGCTTATTTGATTTCTTTTCCTTCTTCAGCACCCACTTTCTTTGAAGTACTCCTAGTTGTCACACAGCTAGGAAACAGATACGGGTAATCCTTCTTGAGTTCAGACATATGACTATACTTTAATGGTTTCTCCGTTAAAATGAGACAAGGCACAAACGGCGCTCCACAAACCTCATTACCCAGCAGGACGTCTACTCCTTCAACAGCCAGTAAATCCTTTACCGAAAACTGAAAATCACCTGTCACTAACTCGCATGACAGTTTCAAACGAAAAATAGGGATAACCTCTTCACCTCCTATCCCCTTCAAAATAACCAAGTCTCCTGTGAGAGACTGTTCTACCAACGGGTGTACTCCTCGTACCATCAAACTATGATTGCAACCTTGGTCGCGCAATATCTTGACCAGGGCTCGCTCACTCTCGTTTATTGCTGCTAGTATACATACATAAATATATGGCTTAAAGGTATCCACTATGTTTGGGTTTGTCCTGTTCAATATGTAAACGTTGGCTTAGGCGACTGGTTTTGGATGATAGGACTAACAATTCTTACTGATATGGCTTCTCTTGCCTAACTTAAGAAAAATGATAACCTTCTGCATGTCTTTCACGATACTTAAAGGAGGAGGAATCGATGATTGCTGCTGTGGTACTATCACATTCTGCTTAGGGACACTACCAGTGCTACTTCTGCTGTAACTATTGAACTTGTTCACATAGTTATTACTGACCTGGTTTCCATGGTTCGGCTAATACTTGACACTTGGTCGTAACGACGATTGAAACTTCATGCTGAGAAGGGTTTACGACTAATAATATTATAATCTTCATGCAGCGAAGAGGCTTTATTAAGTTTCTTCACCTCTCTCTCATCGAATATGTTCAGGAATTCCTTGTAGATACTCTTTTAGTACTATCAATTCTTCTAAATCAGCTATCTCCCTCACATTAGCAGCCTTTCTCAATCTCTTCAAGTTCTATTGTACTTTATAAGCATAATCCAGGAAAGTTATTTTCTCGTCCTTCCTCAAACTTTGTAACCTTTCATTATAATATTCAGGGGTCATCTGATACACTTTTAGCACGCTCCTCTTTACTTCTTGATACTCCTCTCCTTGGTCCTGAGATATGACAGTTAAGCACTGCGACCCTTCTCAAAGAGCAGACTCTGCCAAAACACGGACCATTTATGTTTGAGCCATTTCATCGTCGATGCGCATATTTCAAAATTATCAAAGAATTCATCTGGAGTTTCGTCTTTGAACCTTATGATGAACCACTTGGCATTCATCTCATTAAACATGGGATCGCGCATAGCAGGGGGTCGCCTCTGTCTGCGTTGGTGAGTGTGCACGACCAATTAAAGCTGCAGCTCCCACGCATTTCATGTCATTTACCTTGCATCTTCCATCTCTCTCTTCCATTTTCCTGGTATGCCTTGCAACCTCTCTGGCTTCAGCCCAATCTTTATCATCTCGTTCTGCCTCTCATACTTCCCGCCTGGCTTCCATTTCCTTCAGAAATCGTGCTTCTTTCTCTTCCTATAATTATCTTCAACTTGATCAAATTCTCCTCCACTGCAATTTATCGAATCTCCTCCTATACATCCGTTTTTGTTTTCATCCTTAAGTTCTTGGGCCAACTGGTCCTTGCATAGCAACAAACTCTTCTTCAGCTTACTCTAACAGTTCATAAGCTACTACAATACCTTGTTCTGACAATTTCCGCTATTTTATCTACGCTTCTAAGGCTAGACACTTGATTTGGGATTTAATCATCCCACTTACTGCATGGACACCACATGCCATTAAAAAAGGGAGCCACTGAACTTCAGTTGCATTAGCGTATGACATTTCCTGAACATTTGGGTTATTCAAAAACTCTTGGATATTAAACTGTGCTATCTTGTACTTTACCAAAAAAAAAATGTTCCTATCCAAAAAAATATATCCTAACAATACAGAGAATCTTAGCAACACTAAATTGGTCAAAACCTTTATTCAGACACGGACCTGTTATCACCAATATTTAAAACACACTTGCTCGATCCGTAATGTCTGGGCACCAAAAATATATTATACTCTGGTGCCGTGTCTGGGGACCAAAATATAATAGTGTGTGTATATATATATATATATATATATATATATATATATATATATATATATATATATATATATATATATATATATATATATATATATATATATAATGGCTAACTAGCTACACAGCATTTCGAGTTCCAAACTCACTTGTTTGTTTTTACATTAAACCTATTAGAATTAAGAAATATTAATACCCGAGCTTTGAGACAGCTATATAACTCCCAGAGAGAAATATATATAAACAGTGAATATCCAAAGATCTTCTTAAGTACACTCTGAATCAAATTGGGTAATGATTCAAAATAATTATTTAAAAACACCTCTTTTTTTACAGGATACGAGCGAGTACTGAAATAAACACGGGTGATTGAAATAATACACTCCTCAAACAAATATAATTCATGGAAATTGCAACAATTTGAAAGAATTTGTATAAAAAAAATCAATTGCTCAAAATATTAGGTCAGAACAGAACTTAGACTAAGAAAAAAATTTTATGCTCAGAAAATTATATAATTACTTGACTTGATACAAAGTCTGAATAAAACCCTAAACTAAGACAAAATAAATAATTAAACTCTAGTGCTTAAATTCTTGAAAAATTAATATAGAGTAACTAATAAACTTGCGAACTTCAAGTATTTACATAAATGTCGCTCGGCCAGTTACAAAGATCTACACAATACCAACACTCACCAAAACACAATAAATTTGAAATCAACTTTAATTTCTTTCTTAATTTTACACATTACACACGATATATGTCGTAATTAATCTTAATCTCTTTGGAGAGGACACACTATAGGCATTAGGCAGAGAAAGGGAAAATTTGGCTCTTTCACAGGATGACTTTTTCTCCTCTGCCCCTATACATCCCTTAGGCTGCTTATATATGACTCATTTACTTCTAAAATATTCTAATAGATTATTATCGTTGCTTTGGGACAGCCCCTAGCAACGCCAGATGTATTAACTATCACGAATCGAACAGGAAAATAAACCTCGCTGTACGGCAAATCTGTCTCAGCTGGGTCTGCCCACCTTTGTCCTCGGAAATAAAAAAAAAAAAGTTAAAATCTAACTCTGGACTTTTCGAGAACCTTCCAAAACACATAGCAAATATAAGAATTGCGCATGTTTTTTTCACAAGACACCATACCACATAGAAATATAAAACGATTTCCATAAGCCTTTGTTCATATCTTGTATGGACCACATGCCCTCTTAAACAGATTATTTAAGACTTAGTAACAGAATACGTGAAATCGAAAGTTAATTCTTAGGAAATGACGTAAATTTACATGTACTGACTTAAATGAAGAATACATTTAATTAAAGACGAAAGTCTTACGTAATTTACATAACAAGCTGATCCCGAAATATTCCTTATATTGAAGTGTAACAAAACTTATTTCTTATAACATAAAACCGATGAAATCCTAGTGCCACACTAACAAAGTATTCTTGGATTCGTATACTGTAAAGTGATTATGGTTGTTAGGCACTTGGGCAATTGCTCTATAATTACATTTGGATAATGATTCCCTTTTCACTGTCATTGACATCATCCTTTATGCAGTATCATCATCAATAAGGAGGCAATTCGAAGAAAGTGTTAATTTATTGACTTATTTGATCCGCAAAATGTCATACTCTATCAGAAAAGCTTGATTACCAGATTGCATGAAGTATCATATGAGGTTTGACTCAAGATATATAGAAGAAAGACAGAGATAATGAGAACGGAATACTCATGTAAGATGGAATATCATTGGAAGTGGAAAGGATTAATGAGGTGGAATCATTGAAATATTTATGAACTATGATCTCTAATAGAGGATCTTTAGAATTTATGTTAAAAAAAATGCATTGGCTAGTTGAGTAAAACTTGGAAATCAAATCGCCTGAAATAACATAAAAATATGGCTATATAGGATTTTAGTGAGATCGGTGATACAGTATGGACATAAATCATGGTATAACAATGAAGCAATATTCAACAGATTTCTATATTTGAGAACAAACCCCTCAGGAGAATGTTGGATGTTGAGACGGTGCCGAGTAAGTTTGTGAACCCAAAGGCAGGTTGGAAACGACTGAGTTATATTGTAGAACATTCTCCTTATATACAAAACCTCAAGGCAACAGGACATAACAAGTTCACAAGACAGACAATATTACAGAGGAAAAACCAGACATGAAGTTTCATGTTCGTTTTAGTGCGAGGGAAGAGCGAAGATACAAGCATAATATATACAAAAAGAATTATGTACAATTGTGTGAAACACGGTTGGTAAAATGTTAAATGGCAGGATAGGATTGGAAATGGAAATATGATAGAGATTATTCAAATGTCATATGTGTATGCGTTAATAGGCGTGGGAGGAGATGATGATGGTGATCAGAAAGGAACCCCTAACGAACGAATTTAAGCTGTAATCTTCTTGGCGTTGATAAGGAAAACGTATGTGAAAATCTTCTGGCATTTTTAATTATTCACCGAAAACACCCAGATCAAAATTCCATTTCTGATACCAACATAGAAGGAATAGAGTTTTTTTTTTAAGGTTAATTGACAAATACCTACCCTATATACCTCTACTTCTCCTCAAATGCATAATCTTCACTGCAGCTTATTGACAATCATATATATATTTCAATAAGTAATCCTCTCGTTACCCTGCAGTAAAGTGAAATGTGAAAAAGTTTGTCCAAACTAAAATTCATTGAATCAAGTTTGCACAACAGCCTCGATAAGGAAAACCTTGATTCATTGTTTTTTATCCTTAATGAAAGGGATGTTATTGTCCCAATTAATTGTATTATTCAGTGAGTTTCAATATCATATACTCCCTTTTATCAATATTTGTTGTAAAGAGTATATTCCTGGATATTTATGAAATGGATAAGAAAATAACATAATAAAGAGTTCAGATCATAGGATGTAATACATTATTTTTTTTTTTTTGGCAATCATATGTATTTTAAAACAAATTGCAAGAAGTGAATCAGCAAATTGAATGATATCATCCAGTATTTACACAAGTTACAGTATTTGTATTTTATAAATATCAAAATAGCCTTCCATAATCATCGGTGTATGAAAAAGGATTTTAAACTATCAACCCATCAGCCCATATGAATCCTAGCCCAACCCCCTGCCCTGTCTTTTCATGCCAGTTTTACTTTGAATGGTTCAAGTAGCTCTGACGAATGTAATACCCTTACCCACATCTCTCTCTCTCTCTCTCTCTCTCTCTCTCTCTCTCTCTCTCTCTCTCTCTCTCTCTCTCTCTCTCTCTCTCTCTCTCTCTTTACAGTGGTAGATAAGCTAGTAGAAAAACAAAGTATCTGGCTGTCTCCTTAACAATACGTCTACTTCATAGTTCTTAGACAGTTATTTTCCAAGTTTTGTTCTTCCATGAAAAACATCCATTCACTGGAGTCAAGATCTATAGTTGGTAGTTGTTGTAGTTTAAAGGAACAGCAGCGAAATTAATACCTGCGCAGGAATACACTAATTTCAAACTAGAAGTCTCTCTTTCTCTCTCTCTCTCTCTCTCTCTCTCTCTCTCTCTCTCTCTCGAACCCAAGTAAGGTTTCTTCAACAGTCCAATATCTCGGAGATGGACGAAAGCCAATTCCACCCTTAGTGAAAGCAAAGTGAAAGATGGACAAGAATTTTCCTTACATCTCAATGCTTTGGCTTCGACAAACGGTGCTCTTAACTTATTCGACACCTAGAACTGGAAATGCACCGAAAGAAGTCTGCTTTGGGGCAACAGTTAATCTAATCGTGATAAATTGAGACTTTTAATCTATGTTCAGTCCATTGTAACAGTATTTTCTTGTTGATTGGGGGAATTTCTCTTTACTTCCTAAAGGATATCATCTTATGTCAAGGTATGGTAAATAAAGATGAATAGGTAATAATAATCAAAATGAGAGAAAGCAAAGTTAATCTAAAACAGTTGAGTGGAAGAGCTGGTAATTTTTGTTGCCAATGAAGATAAACTGTTGTATATAAAAGAATGACATAAATAGATTTATTCAAGGAAATAGTAGAAGAGAGAGAGAGAGAGAGAGAGAGAGAGAGAGAGAGAGAGAGAGAGAGAGAGAGAGAGAGAGAGAGAGAGAGAGAGAGAGAGAGAGAGAGAGAGAGAGAGAGAGATGGGGGGGATCGTTAGCTGATTATTAGCATAACTTGTTTTTTATATATCTTCGTAAAAGGTCAATGAAAGTCTTGTGAAAAAAAAAGTATATTAATTATCTGTTCATTCCTTATATTTTTCAGTGGAGTGGTTTGTAAATATAGAAAAATTAGCATCTTAAGAATGTGTAAAAAGGGTAAACTCTTCATCTGTACTTTCTTGGGGAATAACATGACATATCCGTTGTTTATTCGTTGCTTTTTTGTTTTATGTTATAAACTTCTGATGAAAAACAGTATAAATGTTCGGTAAGAGTTTTGCAAAACCATTTTTTTTTATTATTCAACTCCTTTTATACAAATTATTTATAACGATAATATTGAATAAATTATTTTTTAACATTTCTCTGACATTTAGATTGAAAAATAAATAAAAAAAGGTGATATGTCTCTTATATATGTAAAAAAAAAAAACTTGTATGTCGTTTATAATTTATGAAATAATTTTTACTTGGTTTAAGTCATTGTTGACTTATCATAGAAGTTCAACATATCTCAATTTTAATATTAAAATTGTCTATGATATTTCCTTTTAAATCACTTTCAATGATATAAGGTTACCATTATAGATAAGATCTCCGTTTTTGAGAAATTCTTTGATATGAAAAAAGGAATACCTATCAGTTGATAGGAAGTTACAATTTTGTTACAAAGAGCTTTCGTAAATAGAGAATGATTTCCATAAGAGACAGAATAAAAATACAATTTTATCTAATATTTTTCTATGATTCTTGAGAAAGAACGAGATACAGATCAAAATTTATAGAAACTATTGGGGAAATTGAAAGAGCGATCAACATGAAAGCTGATATTTACTATTGGTACACACACTCACACACACACACACACACACACACATATATATATATATATATATATATATATATATATATATATATATATATATATATATATATATATATATATATATATATGTGTGTGTGTGTGTGTGTGTGTGTGTGTGTGTGTGTGTATGTATGTACAATACTATGTGTGAAGGTATTGAATAGTGCTGGCTTAAAGCTTACATTTGGTCCTCGTGCATTGATCTCCTGAGACAAGCTGATGGAGGATCAGTCCTAAGCAACTTGCATTTTAACAATTGGCCAAAGAGGGATTAGTCTTGAAATGTCATCAATTGCATTGCAGATATTCAGATTTCTCTGAAGAAGACGACCTCTCAGCAGGCTCTAGAAGCCTACTTGGGTGGTAATGAATGAGGAATAATAAGGGACTCTTTAAAGGATTATATGAGCTATGCATAGGAGGTTCAGGGAGCCTATAGGTGTGCCTGATTAGTCATCCGCAGCCATTCCCTGGCCCTCCGTGGTTCTATCTTGGGTAGAGAGTTTCTTGTTTCTAGGGGTATTGTCACTGGTCCTTGACTCTGCCATTCATGGGCGACCTATTAAACTTAAAAGACTAAAAATAATCTCTCTGACAACAGCATGAAGGGTATTCTTCATATTGCGAATGAATGGAAATAATTATCAGTATTTGAATCATGAAATGATGTATCTTCGGTGTATGGACATAATGTATTGATATATATATCATACTGTGCAAAACGCCCAAGCAAACTCTTCGCCTCCAAAATTAATGGAAAGACTTGCAGCATATATATATATATATATATATATATATATATATATATATATATATATATATATATATATATATATATATATATATATATATATAATGGAAAGACTTGCAGCATATATATATATATATATATATATATATATATATATATATATATATATATATATATATATATATATATATATATATATATATATATATATATATATATATATATGCTGCAAGTCTTTCCATTATCTCTTGCTCTTTACGCAAGAGAACCTCCAACAGTTATGGAAATGCCTCACCGAACTGGCATTCAGCAATATCAGCTTCCAGCTTCCCAACTGAGAAGGTAAGGTGTACGTCCTTGCGGTCTTCTTGGTCCAAGAGCAAGGTCAGAGAAATTCCTGTGAGACATCATCAAAGAGATGGAGCTGAGGGGAGAGTGACTGCTCCCCACACTCTAGTTTTGGGGTGTTTGAATGTGAGTGGATGTAGTACGATAGAGAGTAAAAGATGTGAGATTGGAAATATGTTTAGAAGTAGAAGGATGGATGTATTGGCCTTGTGTGAGACAAAGATGAAAGGAAAGGGTGAAGTGATGTTTGGTAAAATGTCTGGTAGAGTGTCTGGGATTGAAAGGGGAAGAGCGAGAGAGGGTGTGGCTTTATTGCTGAGTGAATAGATGACAGGTAAAGTAGTGGAATGGAAGGAGAAATCATCTAGGTTAATGTGGGTAAGGGTTAGGTTGGGTAGGGAATGTTGGGCGTTTGTCAGTGCATATGGGCCAGGTAGTGAGAAAAGTGAAAAAGAGCGGAATGAGTTCTGGAATGAATTAACTAGGTGTGTAGAAGGACTGGGTAGAAGTAATTATGTAGTTGTTATGGGTGACTTAAATGCTAGAGTGGGCGCTGGAGAGGTAGAAGGTGTCATTGGGAAGTATGGCGTACCAGGTGAAAATGAGAGTGGTGAGAGACTCGTAGATATGTGTGTTGAACAAGAGATGGTAATAAGTGCTAGCTTTTTTAACCCTGAATAGGTACGCTCCTCGGACACCCCTTTAAGGGTATACTCGGACGCGAACAACCCCGACGCCAAAAAAAATTCTTGAAAAATCAGTTTTTGCAGTAACCTCCTTTTTTCTTTTGCCAAAAAAACTTCAATGAATACTTAAAACAACTGTAAAAATAAATACTACTCATCTGCAGAAAAACAATTTATTATAAATATTTTAAAAAATTAAGTAGAAAAAAAAGACCTGACATAAAAATTCATAAAAAAAAAGTTTATACATATATACACAAATCCTTTTAGGAATTGATTCTTGAATGTTTAGGACACATCTTGATGTATTTTGGATGAAGTCAGACCCATGGAGGTGAAGATCTGAAATGAGAAAAAAAGAGTAACTTTTTTTGTCCAAAAAAATTTGTCCAAATTTCATGAATTTTTTTGGGTACCCAAAATGAAATAGGAAGTGGCTAATTTTTTTAGGGAATAAACATATGTTATCCTAAAATAGAAATATGTAAAAAAATCTTCATTATTTTGTAAATTACATTTATATCAGGGGCCATATCTAAAGGTAATTTTTTGAGTACTTAGAAATTTCGTAAAAAAATACATATATTTAATATATATGATATTTATGCAGGTAAAAATATACCAACATATCACAAATTCTATAGGGAACAAGAATATATATAGATAGGGCAGCTTACGCTTCGGATATGTCCACAAAATGGCCGCCAACCACACTGACTCAGACTCCCTAATCTGCCACTTGAAATGTAGGAAGGGTATGTCAATTTCAAGGTGTTATTTACTAATCTAATTATTATTGGATATGCATAAAAATTGTATGGTGGGTTGCTGGATAATTGTCGATTATTTTACGACTATAAAATTGAAATTCTGACCCAAAAAAAATTTTTTGAAGGGAAATAAAATCGAAAAAAAAAAATGTAAAACAATATAATATTTTAGCTAAAAAAATTTGATGATATTCAATCAAAAAAAAAGTAAACAAAATTTTCCGACAAATAAACATCTAGAGGAATCATTACTCTGTGATAGTTCCTTAGTACGTAGTAATTTTGAAAGAATTGGGAAAAAACGAAAAAATGGCAATCACCGGAAAATCGAATACATACCTATATATACGCCATATCTGGCTAAAAAAAGATAGGCATGGGTAGCCAGATCATCTAGAAACACTTTCCAACACTATAAAAATATAAGTTTTGCGACACTACTTGCCAATTCCTTACGGTAACATGACTAAGCGAAAAAATGCAAAACAAATAAAAAGGGGCACTCGCGGAAAAATGGCTAACATTCTAATATACGGCATTTCAGAAAAAAAAAATTCAGCCACGTGCTAGGCAAACCATCAAGGCACATTTTCCGACAAATAAACATCTAAATGAATCATTACTCTGTGATAGTTCCTTAGTACGTAGTAATTTTGAAAGAAATGGGAAAAAACGAAAAAATGGCAATCACAGGAAAATCGAACACATACCTATATATACGCCATATCTGGCTAAAAAAAAAAAAAGATAGGCTTGGGTAGCCAGATCATCTAGAAACACTTTCCAACACTATAAGAATATAAGTTTTGCTACACTACTTGCCAATTCCTTACGGTAACATGACTAAGCAAAAAAATGCAAAACAAATAAAAAGGGGCACTCGTGGAAAAATGGCCATTCTAATATACGGCATTTCAGAAAAAAAAAATTTCAGCCACGTGCTAGGCAAACCATCAAGGCACATTTTCCGACAAATAAACATATAAATGAATCATTACTCTGTGATAGTTCCTTAGTACGTAGTAATTTTGAAAGAAATGGGAAAAAACGAAAAAATGGCAATCACAGGAAAATCGAACACATACTCATATATACGCCATATCTGGCTAAAAAAAAAAATAGGCATGGGTAGCCAGATCATCTAGAAACACTTTCCAACACTATAAAAATATAAGTTTTGCGACACTACTTGCCAATTCCTTACGGTAACATGACTAAGCAAAAAAATGCAAAACAAATAAAAAGGGGCACTCGCGGAAAAATGCCCAACATTCTAATATACGGCATCTCAGATAAAAAAAAAAAGACATGCACGTGTTAGCCCAACCATCAAGGCACACTTTCTAACACATAAACATGAAAAAAAAATCAATAAAATACGGCAATTCCTTACTACGTAGTAAATTTTTACAAATATTGAAAAAAAACAGAAATTGGCAACCGCAGTTAAATACCCAATATACCAATAACTACGTCGTATCTGACAAAAACAAAATCACGCATGGGTAGCCAGATCATCTAGACACACTTTCCAACACTAAAAAGCAAAAGTTTTACGACACTATTTCGCAATATCTTACGGAAAAATGACTTGGCAAAAAAATGAAAAAAAATGAAAAAGGGGTACTCGCGGTAAAATGCCCGACATTCTAATATACGGAATCTCAGAAAAAAAAAAAAAAGACATGCACGTGTTAGCCCAACCATCAAGGCACACTTTCTAACACATAAACAAGAAAAAAAAATTAATAATATACGGCAATTCCTTACTACGTAGTAATTTTTACAAATATTGAAAAAAAACAGAAATCGGTAACCGCAGTTAAATACCCAATATACCAATAACTACGTCGTATCTGACAAAAACAAAGTCATGCATGGGTAGCCAGATCATCTAGACACACTTTCCAACACTAAACAAGCAAAAGTTTTACGACACTATTTGGCAATATCTTACGGAAAAATGACTTGGAAAAAAAATGAAAAAAAATGAAAAAGGGGCACTCGCGGTAAAATGGTCCTCGTGGTGATGAACGATATTTTAACAAAAAAAAAAATCATGCACATGGTAGCCAAATAATCCACCAAGACTTTCCACAACTGATAACCTATACAAGTTGCACCATTCTACGACAATTTCATAATACGTAATAACTTTGATAATTATGCAAACTACCTTAGAAGGGTAAACTCGGTCGCGAACGACCCCGACTCGTCTCAGAAATCGGGGAAGGAGTACATCTACAGCAATGCACATTTGGACACTACTAGAGCGTGTAGGGGAAACACCTCCTGCAGGTCGATCACCCACAAATTCAGTCACGGGGGTGAGTCACGTGAGAAAAACCTGTTTTTTTTTGACGCTCGGGGTCGCGAACGACCCATCGTACCTATCCAGGGTTAAAAAGAAAGATAAAAATAAGTATAAATGGGTAATAGTGGCAAATGGAAGAGTAGTAGAAAGGGCATTAGTGTATTATGTGTTGATAACTAAAAGAATCTTTGGAAGATTGAAAGACGTGCACGTGTTTAGGGGTATGGCTAACGGTATGTCTGATCATTTTTTGGTGGAAGGAAAATTAGTTTTAGCAAAAGAGTGGGGGAATAGAGTAGGTGGATGTAAAAGGGAGCTAGTGAGGGTTGAAGAGCTAATAAAACCGGGGGTAAAAAGTAAATATCAGAAAAGGTTGAAAATGGCATATGACGAGGTGAGAGTAAGAAAAACTGGTAATTCAGAAATGGAGTGGAAGTTAGCAAAAGAAAATTTTGTTGGGATTGCAAGTGATGTATGTGGCAAGAAGGTTGTTGGAGGCAGCATGAGGAAAGGCAGTGAATGGTGGAATGAAGGAGTGAAGGTAAAAGTGGAAGAGAAAAAGAGGGCTTTTGAAGAATGGCTGCAGAGTAATAGTATAGAGAAGTATGAAAATTATAGAGAGAAAAAGGTGGAAGTAAAGCGCAAGGTACGTGAGGCAAAGAGGGCAGCTGACCTGAGGTGGGGTCAGGGACTGGGTCAGTCATATGAAGAAAATAAGAAGAAGTTTTGGAAAGAAGTGAAGAGAGTAAGGAAGCCCGGCGCAAGAATTGAAGAGACAGTGAAAGATGGAAATGGAAGGTTGTTAAAAGGAGAGGAGGCAAGGAAAAGATAAGCGGAATATTTTGAAAGTTTGCTGAATGTTGAGGATGATAGGGAGGAAGATATAATTGCTGTTCCAGGTGTTGAGGTGCCAGTGATGGGAGATGAGAATGAACGAGAGATTACAATAGAAGAAGTGAGGAGAGCACTAGATGAAACGAGAGTAGGAAAAGCATCTGGTATGGGTGGTGTGAAAGCTGAGATGTTGAAGGAAGGGGGTGTGACTGTACTTGAATGGTTGGTGAGATTGTTTAATGTGTGTTTTGTGTTGTCAATGGTACCAGTAGATTGGGTCTGTGTATGTATTGTACCACTATATAAGGGTAAGGGAGATGTGCATGAGTGTTGTAATTCAAGAGGTATTAGTTTGTTGAGTGTAGTTGGAAAAGTGTATGGTAGAGTACTGATTAATAAGATTAATGATAAAACAGAAAATGCAATCTTGGAAGGACAGGGTGGTTTTAGAAGAGGTAGGGGTTGTATGTATCAGATTTTTACAGTTAGGCAGATATGCGAGAAATATTTAGCAAAAGGTAAGGAGGTTTATGTTGCGTTTATGGATCTGGAGAAAGCATATGATAGAGTTGATAGGGAAGCAATGTGGAATGTGATGAGGTTATATGGAGTTGGTGGAAGGTTGTTGCAAGCAGTGAAAAGTTTCTACAAAGGTAGTAAAGCATGTGTTAGAATAGGAAATGAAGTGAGCGATTGGTTTCCGGTGAGAGTGGGGCTGAGACAGGGATGTGTGATGTCGCCGTGGTTGTTTAACTTGTATGTTGATGGAGTGGTGAGAGAGGTGAATGCTCGAGTGCTTGGACGAGGATTAAAACTGGTAGACGAGAATGATCATGAATGGGAGGTAAATCAGTTGTTGTTTGCGGATGATACTGTACTGGTAGCAGACACAGAAGAGAAGCTTGATCGACTAGTGACAGAATTTGGAAGGGTGTGTGAGAGAAGGAAGTTGAGAGTTAATGTGGGTAAGAGTAAGGTTATGAGATGTACGAGAAGGGAAGGTAGTGCAAGGTTGAATGTCATGTTAAATGGAGAGTTACTTGAGGAGGTGGATCAGTTTAAGTACTTGGGGTCTGTTGTTGCAGCAAATGGTGGAGTGGAAGCAGATGTACGTCAGAGAGTCAATGAAGGTTGCAAAGTGCTGGGGGCAGTTAAGGGAGTAGTAGAAAATAGAGTGTTGGGCATGAATGTAAAGAGAGTTCTATATGAGAAAGTGATTGTACCAACTGTGATGTATGGATCGGAGTTGTGGGGAATGAAAGTGATGGAGAGACAGAAATTGAATGTGTTTGAGATGAAGTGTCTGAGGAGTATGGCTGGTGTATCTCGAGTAGATAGGGTTAGGAACGAAGTGGTGAGGGATAGAACGGGTGTAAGAAATGAGTTAGCGGGTAGAGTGGATATGAATGTGTTGAGGTGGTTTGGCCATGTTTAGAGAATGGAAAATGGCTGTCTGCTAAAGAAGGTGATGAATGCAAGAATTGATGGGAGAAGTACAAGAGGAAGGTCAAGGTTTAGGTGGATGGATGGTGTGAAGAAAGCTCTGGGTGATAGGAGGATAGATGTGAGAGAGGCAAGAGAGCGTGCTAGAAATAGGAATGAATGGCGAGCGATTGTGATGCAGTTCCGGTAGGCCCTGCTGCTTCCTCCGGTGCCTTAGATGACCGCGGAGGTAGCAGCAGTAGGGGAGTCAGCAGTATGAAGCTTCATCTGTAGTGGAAATGTGGGAGGTTGGGCTGTGAACCCTAGCAGTACCAGCTGAACTCGGCTGAGTCCCTGGTTAGGCTGGAGGAACGTAGAGAGTAGAGGTCCCCTTTTTTGTTTTGTTTCTTGTTGATGTCTGCTACCCCCAAAATTGGGGGAAGTGCCTTTGGTATATGTATATATATATATATATATATATATATATATATATATATATATATATATATATATATATATATATATATATATATATATATATATATATATATATATATATATATATATATATATATATATATATATATATATATATATATATATATATATATATATATATATATATATATATATGTATATATATATATATATATATATATATATATATATATATATATATATATATATATATATATATGTATATATATATATATATATATATATATATATATATATATATATATATATATATATATATATATATATATATATATATATATATTTATATATATATATATATATATATATATATATATATATATATATATATATATATATATATATATATATATATGTGTGTGTGTGTGTGTGTGTGTGTGTGTGTGTGTGTGTGTTGAACAAAAGATGGTAATAAGTGCTAGCTTCTTTAAAAAGAAAGATAAAAATAAGTATACATGGGTAAGAGTGGCAAATGGAAGAGTAGTAGAAAGGGCATTAATTGATTACGTGTTGATAACTAAAAGAATTTTTGGAAGATTGAAAGATGTGCACGTGTTTAGGGGTATGGCTAACGGTATGTCTGATCATTTTTTGGTGGAAGGAAAATTAGTTGTAGCAAAAGAGTGGGGGAATAGAGTAGTGGATGTAAAAGGGAGGTAGTGAGGATTGAAGAGCTAATAAAACCGGGGGTAAAAACTAAATATCAGGAAAGGTTGAAAATGGCATATGACGAGGTGAGAGTAAGAGAAACTGGTAATTTAGAGGAGGAGTGGAAGTTAGTAAAAGAAAATTTTGTTGGGATTGCAAGTGATGTATGTAGCAAGAAGGTTGTTGGAGGCAGCATAAGGAGGGGCAGTGAATGGTGGAATGAAGGAGTGAAGGTAAAAGTGGAAGAGAAAAAGAGGGCTTTTGAAGAATGGCTGCAGAGTAATAGTATAGAGAAGTATGAAAAATATAGAGAGAAAAATGTGGAAGTAAAGCGCAAGGTACGTGAGGCAAAGAGGGCAGCTGACCTGAGGTAGGGTCAGGGATTGGGTCAGTCATATGAAGAGAATAAGAAGAAGTTTTGGAGAGAAGTGAAGACAGTATGGAAGGCCGGCTCAAGAATTGAAGAGACAGTGAAAGATGGAAATGGGAGGTTGTGAAAAGGAGAGGAGGCAAGGAAAAGATAGGCGGAATATTTTGAAAATTTGCTGAATGTTGAGGATAATAGGGAGGCAGATATAATTGCTGTTCCAGATGGTGAGGTACCAGTGATGGGAGATGAGAATGAGAGAGAGATTACAATAGATGAAGTGAGGAGAGCACTAGATGAAACGAGAGTAGGAAAAGAATCTAGTATGGATGGTGTGAAAGCTAAGATGTTGAAGGAAGGGGGTGTGACTGTACTTGAATGGTTGGTGAGTTTGTTTAATATGTGTTTTGTGTTGTCAATGGTACCAGTAGATTGGGTTTGTGCATGTATTGTACCACTATATAAGGGTAAGGGAGATGTGCATGAGTGTTTTAATTCAAGAGGTATTAGTTTGTTGAGTGTAGTTGGAAAAGTGTATGGTAGAGTATTGATTAATAGGATTAAGGATAAAACAGAAAATGCAATCTTGGAAGTACAAGGTGGTTTTAGAAGAGGTAGGTGTTGTATGAATGAGATTTTTACATTCAGGCAGATATGCGAGAAATATTTAGCAAAAGGTAAGGAGGTTTATGTTGCGTTTATGGATCTGGAGAAAACATATGATAGAGTTGATAGGGAAGCAATGTGGCATGTGATGAGGTTATATGGAGTTGGTGGAAGGTTGTTGCAAGCAGTGAAAAGTTTCTACAAAGGTAGTAAAGCATGTGTTAGAATAGGAAATGAAGTGAGTGATTGGTTTGCGGTGAGAGTGGGGCGGAGACAGGGATGTGTGATGCCGCCGTAGTTGTTTAACTTGTATGTTGATGGAGTGGTGAGAGAGGTGAAAGCACGAGTGCTTGGACGATCATTAAAACTGGTAGACGAGAATGACCATGAATGGGAGGTAAATCAGTTGTTGTTTGCAGATGATACTGTACTGGTTGCAGACACTGAAGAGAAGCTTGACCGACTAGTGACAGAATTTGGAAGGGTGTGTTAGAGAAGGAAGTTGTGAGTTAATGTGGGTAAGAGTAAGGTTATGAGATGTACGAGAAGGGAAGGTGGTGCAAGGTAGAATGTCATGTTGAATGGAGAGTTACTTGAGGAGGTGGATCATTTTAAGTACTTGGGGTCTATTTTTGCAGCAAATGGTGGAGTGGAAGCAGATGTACGTCAAAGAGTGAATGAAGGTTGCAAAGTGCTGGGGGCAGTTAAGGGAGTAGTAAAAAATAGAGGGTTGGGGATGAATGTAAAGAGAGTTCTATATGAGAAAGTGATTGTACCAACTGTGATGTATGGATCGGAGTTGTGGGGAATGAAAATGATGGAGAGACAGAAATTGAATGTGTTTGAGATGAAGTGTCTGAGGAGTATTGCTGGTGTATCTCGAGTAGATAGGGTTAGGAACGAAGTGGTGAGGGATAGAACGGGTGTAAGAAATGAGTTAGCGGGTAGAGTGGATATGAATGTGTTGAGGTGGTTTGGCCATGTTGCAAGAATGGAAAATGGTTGTCTGCTAAAATAGGTGATGAATACAAGAGTTGATGGGAGAAGTACAGGAGGAAGGCCAAGGTTAGGTTTGGGTTGATGGATGGTGCGAAGAAAGCTCTGGCTGATAGGAGGATAGATGTGAGAGAGGCAAGAGAGCGTGCTAGAAATAGGAATGAATGGCGAGCGATTGTGACGCAGTTCCATTAAGCCCTGCTGCTTCCTCCGGTGCCTTAGATGACTGCGGAGGTAGCAGCAGTAGGGGAGTCAGCATTATGAAGCTTCATCTGTGGTGGAAATGTGGGAGGTTGGGCTGTGGC
>NC_090729.1:11434200-11446700 GCF_036898095.1 Palaemon carinicauda
CTCCTTGTCGAACAACCACACTTATGATCAGCACTCAAGACCCCGCTCCGCCCAATCTAGAACCAGGAAGGGCCTGGCAATGGCTACTAATGACTCAGCAGGTAGACCTATAGACTCTCCCAAACCCTCCGTCCATAACTCAGAAGATGGTGAGGTTGCAGAAGCTACAAGAAACAACCTCTACTGAGCGTTTTTTTCACTCGACCTCTGTTTCCATTCTTCCATCTTGCTCTCCAACCTCTTTAAATTTATGCTTCATTGTGCAAATGTGATATTTCACCTTACATGTATCTCAAAGTTGGTCCCAGTGGTTAAGATATAATTATGTCCCTAGCTCCTAAAGTCCCTCCGTTCATTCTCAGATAAATATACTTCTGAAGTCGAGGGTCTTTATGAATTTAATACTATAATGAGGTCAGGTTCATTGTTCCATGGCCTAATCAATGACTCTGTTTCCTCTTACATCCAATTATTATGATATGTTAAATGAACAATAAACTTGTCGCAAACATAAATTTATCCTTTTTAGGTCGCTTAGAAGTTAGTACAAATGGCTAAATGTTATTTTTTCATATACACTGTCTTTCATTTTATCTATGTTAGTAATGCTTTTATGGTCAATTTAGAGTATTTTAGCCATTTTGAGAGTACTTCCTTCTTCATTTTCCTTTTGTAAAACGCTTTAGTAAAGGTAAGCAATCTCTCCTTTATCTCTTCTCTGGAATATCGTTTCCCCCATTAGTGTTTTCGTTGAATCAGCTTTAATTATGACATGTCGATCACTTATTATGGATTCGATACTGCACAGTATTCTAAAAAATTTATTCCATCTGTGATCAAGTTCTTGGAATAATCTTCCCGATCAGGTAATTAAATCGGTGGACTTCAAAAGTTCAAACATGCAGCGAACGTTTTTACGTCGAACAGGCTAACATAAGTTTCTCTTAATAGTTTATATATGATATATACAATCATAAAGTGTTTTATTTCAACTGTTCGTTACTTCTCTTGTAGTTATTTGTTTCCTTGGTTCCTTTCCTCACTGGACTGTTTTTCCCTGTTGGAGCCATGGGGCTTATATTATTATTCAATTCAAATAAAGGTTATAGCTTGAATAATAATAATAATAATAATAATAATAATAATAATAATAATAATAATAATAATAATAATAACATTTAGAATCACTGTTTTCTTCACTTTGTACATTCACTCGGACTGGGTGTGGAGAACTGTTTCTCTCCCTCTACTGAAGTTATTTGGAATTTCTTCTAGGCTTCTGGTTTCTAAAATAGTGTAGCAAATTCAATTCCTTTTTTGGGTTGAACCACACTTCTTTCATTACCTAAGATAAAATATCACGATCAGCATCATTGTATCAACATCATTATCGCCATTATATTTCTTTTAGAGAAGAGTCCGATAAACTTGGATAAATGTATTATTTGAATAAGAAAAAAAAAAGTAAAGAAGATCATCCTTTCCTCACACGCAGATAAAAACATCGAAAAAGATTTAGGCATTTCCTCCCTAAGTGGGTCTCTCCTATCCTAGCAATTATTTGCTAAAAGGTGTAAGACTCACATATCATACTTAATAACTGGCTAACTTTCAGAGTTGTCGGTGCATCAAAAAAGGCCATCTGCTCGCTTGCCTTGATTTTGAATTCTGAAGTAAATCAATAAAAACGTCGACGTGGAAAAGGGAGTATTTTCATGATTCACTGAATTTTGCTCTGAAGAAAGAGGTATTTAATTGAAAAGGATACTCATTTTGCTTATTTATGAAATCTTTCTGTTTATCTCTTTCCGCTCGTATTCCGACAAAACGTCATCCTCCAAAGTGTGAAGGCCACTTATGTTTGCTGTTCATTTATAAAAAAAAAAAAAAAAGAAATTTTCTTTTCTCGAGAACCATGACTTCCATTCAAGAAAGTTCTATTTACAAAAAGAAAAAAAAATCATAAAATATTAGTGGCGGTTTGTGCTTCTTAACTCCTGATGCTACATTGACAGTAACGTTTAGGGATGTTAGAATGCACGTAAGGATGAATGAAAAACTATTTAAATATACATCTATTCATATGTATATATACACATTTACATACAAACACACACGCACACACAAACACACACCCACACATACATACATACATACACACACACACACAAACACACACCCACACATACATACATACATACACACACACACACACACACACACACACACATATATATATATATATATATATATATATATATATATATATATATATATATATATATATATATATATATATATATATATATATATGTATATATATAAATATATATACACACACACACATATATATATATATATATATATATATATATATATATATATATATATATATATATATATATATATATATATATATATATAAGTATATGTATATATATAAATATATATACATATATATATATATATATATATATATATATATATATATATATATATATATATATATATAAGTATATGTATATATATATAAATATATATACATATATATATATATATATATATATATATATATATATATATATATATATATATATATATATATATATATATATATATATATATATATATATATATATGTATACATATACGTATATGTAGATATATATATATATATATATATATATATATATATATATATATATATATATATATATATATATATATATATATATATATATATACACACACACACACACACACATATATATATATATATATATATATATATATATATATATATATAACTATATATATATATATATATATATATATATATATATATATATATATATATATATATATATATATACATACATATATATATATATATATATATATATATATATATATATATATATATATATATATATATATATATATATATAGTATATATATATATATATATATATATATATATATACATATATATATATATATATATATATATATATATATATATATATATATATATATATATATATATGTATATATATATATATATATATATATATATATATATATATATATATATATATATATATATATATATATATATATATATATATATATATATATATATATATATATATATATATATTCCAAAAAGATTTTCTCGTTGATAGGTATAAGGGAAAATGTATCACTTTTTATTGTTTGTTGATTTAAATCTTCGTTTGTAAGTTGTATTATTGTCATATTTGCATTCCTATGATGAACAATCACTCTCTAAGTGAGAGCCCTTTAATTCCTAAATCTTCAAAATATGATACCAACCATGAAATGTAAAACAATTGTTAAATAATGAAGCTATTTCCAAAATCTAACTTTGTTAGAATAAGAACCTTGTTGATTATAACAAACTTATATTAATTATATAGTTCGCTCAAAATCTATTTTCGGGTGAGGTAGCCATGTCATCCTGATGGAAGTTCCTATTAGGTAGATTTCTAGGGTATATTTGACTACAGTGATATTCCCAGAGAATTTTACATTAAGGTATCCAGAATTCTAACTCCTGGATCAAATATCCCTAAATAATCTCACAGGGATATCGCATAATATCAGACACGTCACATACCTATCTTCACCCCGAACAGTATCAACGCTTCGAGGGGGTAGAGTGACATGAATCTGAAATGAAAATGAAAAGAGAGCCGCTCATAAGGTATCCCTACTATTCCGTTTCTGGTGTTTATCTGATGAAGGCGGTAGCGCCCTCTTTATTCCTTCTAACGATATACGAGGTGCTACAGATACTGTACTTTAGGGAGGGGTCAATAAGCCCTTTTACAATAAAAGGTAGGGTAGGTCATTCAGGATGACATGGCTACCTCACCCAAAAATAGATTTTTCGCTTTGCTCAAAATCTGTTTTTTGGGCTCAGGCCATGTCGTCCTGATGGAAGTTTACCAGAGCATTATTGTAACCATGGATTCTCAATTGGTGCCGTACTCTTAAGAGAGTATTTTCCTGGTCCGTCTAGACCTAGAGACATATGATTTTACCATCATACATCATTTCATCTAAGCATGAACTATATTAGTGCTTCCTACCCCCTATAGGGATGAGTCGTACTAGACTCTGGAAAAAGTCTCGAGGAGTACATAATAACTATGGATAACAAAATGACAAGCTTGTATAGTGGTCTCGCCCAATACAATATAAAGCAAAGTTTGCATAAGTCACCAATGTCAGTATTAATGACACCTTCCTCAATGTGACTACTCTTATTAACTATTGGATAATAGTTGTATCCACATAGGAACAAATTTTGCCTCTTTGCCACTATCCCGTTAGGTTAACACGTCAACCCTTCCAAGGAAGGGTTAGAGTGAGTGGACTTTTGCTTGAATCAGGGAACAGTCTTGAAAGACATACTATGATTAAAATATCCATACTTTAATCCTAATGCTCAGTACATTTCTAGTAAAATGAGTGTGGGCAAATAAGACGCAGGGTTCACTATGAACTAGTTTATTAAAATTTAATAAACGTACATATCAGATCAACATTTATAAAATCTATAAAATGTGGATGATATGCGTTAAAGCATAAAGAAAAACAGTCAACAGAAAATATTATTTTGTCTAATAGGAAATATATTTGCCACTTCAATTGAATTATTGATAATAATGATATAGTCTGTATACTGTAAATTTACACTAGCATAAAAAACGCTTGGCACAAGTGTCCGTATTATACTATGGTTTACCGAAGTCAATGGAACAGTTCCTAAGGACACTTTCGTGGCCTATCGCTCAGCGTGTAGTAACATACAGTGACTACACACTCACCCTCTTGATTAATCGTTCCAAATTAATTACATTGTTCCTCGCAGACTTAAAACAAAAGGTTAAAGAATTCTACCCGCTGCTACCACAGATCTCTTAAGTTGCTCCACTTGATTCGCATAGTGCATAAAGAACACCTTGGATGACTACCAGCCAGTGTGCAAACAAGGAGGTTCAAAGTCCATATAATCAAAGAAATTTTATGGAAGAGGCAACTTTCCTCGGACCATGACTAACAGGTGTACTGTCTGGATCCGTTCTGCGAATAACACGGGTGAATTTCGCCCTTAGCTATAGATAACTTTGAACCCAGGGTTTCTCCTCTGAACAGCTATCCTCCCATAAAGTCTGAAGTTCTATGAAGATAGACCTTAGGCAATCCACTGGACGTAGAGATGCTTCTTCCTTCAGAGGGCAGATTCTTTAGGGACCCCACCTGTTGGTGGGTAGCTTGTTCCTGGTAAGAAACGTTGGGTCTGGAAATAGATTCAGTTCTCCCTCCAAGAACTGGACGTGGCCTTCCTCTCTAGAGAGAGCCACTATTTCACTAACTCTGGCCCCCAAAAATGAGTACAAACAGAAATATGACTTAAATTAAAAACCTTCTAAGCACATTCCTCATTGTTCATTATTTATATATAAGGAGGAATCATATCTAATGACCCTGCAAAGGGCCTTTTTATCTCATTAAAAATGTCGTTAGAAAGGTCGACCTGTATGGCATATGGTATCTGACTTGTCAAGGCAGGCTTGAACAAAATAATTGTGTAGGCTGCCAAACCTTGCTCATGAAGGTGAATGAAGAATGATTAATAGAAATCTGTGTAGATTTCTTCCGGTTTCTTTGCCTTGACAAAAGATAGCTATTTCTTCCCTGAAGCCTCGTAATGTCTTCTGGTTTCCTCCAAAAGTCTGAACTTACTTTTTAACACTGAATCTTTTTATCATCGTTAAGAAGAGAAAATCATGAGATGTAGGTTCCTTGTTTTCTGTGATGGAGCGAAGACAGTAGACTTCTGTACTCGCTGAGACAGGGTTGGATCCGGTAGCGGTACAAATTTTAGTTGTAGTTCCAATGCCAGAGGGAACCACACGCTATTCAGCCACTTGTTGGCCAATATTGCTGCTTTCCCTTTGAAGGATCTCAGCTTATCAAGCACCTTCAAAAGAAGATTGTGCGGAGGGAACAGATAGATACTGGATCATCAGTTCCAGTCCAGGGACATAGCGTCCACTGCCTCCGCTAACGGATCCTCATAAGGGGACATGTAACGATCTATTTTCTTTTTGTCTTTCGTTGCAAAGAGGTCTATCTGCAGCTCTGGGACTTGATTCAAGATGAAGGAGAACGATCCTGCATCAAGGGACCATTCTGACTCTATAGGTGTAAACCTGGATATCACGTCGGCTGTCACATTGCGGAACCCTAGAATGTGAACTGCTGACAGGTGCCATTTCTTCCTTTCCGACAAACGGAATATGGCCAACATCACTTGGTTGATTTTAGGTGACCTCGACCCTTGTCGATTCAGGCATCTCACTCGCACCTCACTGTCTAGAACCAGTCTTATGTGGGTCGAGTGGCGAGGAGAAACTTTCTTCAGTGTCAGAAGTACTGCCATGGCTTCTAGAAAGTTGATGTGAAATGAATTGAAAAAATTGGACCAAGCTCCTTGGACTCTCATCTGATGAGAGTGGCCTCCCCAGCCTTCCTTTGAATCGTCTGTGTGGATAGTTACTGATGGGAAAGCAGATTGAAGAAGTATTGATTTCTTCAATTGCTTGGCATTGGACCACGGCTTAAGAAGCGTTCGCAGTCGAGTCAGTAGTGGTCTTATTAGATCTCTTCGCGCGTTTGATGCGTATTTTTTCCAGACTCCTGTTGCATCCTTAAGCTATGCTCTTAGCACTGGATCTGTTATCGAAGCAAACTGTAGAGAGCACAGTACTCTCTCCTGTCCGCGTCTTGATATCCGTTTATATTTCAATAGTCTCTTGACAGATCCTGCTATTTAGGAATGGCAAGCCGATGTGACGCCAAATTCCAATGGATTCCCAACCACTGAAATTTTTGAGCTGGAGAAAGTCAAGACTTTTTCATATTGATCCTGAATCCCAGATGTTCCAGGAACTGGATCACTATCTTAGAAGCTTGCATGCATTCTGTCCTAGATGTTACCCACACCAGCCAGTCGTCCTAGTAGGCTACTACTTGAACCCCCTTTAGGCGTAATTGATAGACGGCTGCGTTCGTGAGGTTTGTTAAAACCCTTGGGGCTATGTTTACCCGAAAAGGCATGGCTCTGAAGGTATAAAGTTTTCTATGTAACTTGAAGCCTAGGTAGGAGGAGAGGTGACAATTAATTGGAACGTGCCAATAAGAGTCAGACAATTCTATAGAGACAGTATATGTCCTTCTGGGCAGTAGGGTCCTTATGTGCTGAAGCGTGAGCATTCTGAACTTGTAGTTCATTATGAACTTGTTGAGTGGCTACAAGTTTAGAATGACTCTGAGTTTTTCCGAGTCCTTCTTTGGAACACAAAACAGCCTTCCTATGAATTTGATGGACTTAACTTTCCGGATTACTCTTTTGTCTAAGAGTTCTCGGACATATTCTTCCATAACAGGGGATGATTGTTGGAAGAATTGAGGAAATTGAGGTGGAGGACTGTTCCAGTTCGAACCTAGTACATTTTTAATTAGGCTGCGGGCCCAGGGATCGAAGATCCAGTGATCCCTAAATAGCTGTAGTCTCCCTCCTACTGGAAGTATCTTACTTCTGCTGTTGTGTACCTGAGGCCTTGCTTCATGGACCGCGTCTTCCCCTGTATCCCTTTCCTCTTGAAGGGCGTCTAAAAGAACATCTGGCTGTTCCTCTAGCTCTTGAACGAAAGGAAGAAGTCTGCCTTTCGAAGGCTGGGTTAAAAACTGGCAACTGTGTCGCCACTTGATCAGGTACCAGCTGTTACGTGGTTGGAGGCTGTGCCACTATCTGAGGCACCGCGGTCACAGGAAGGGTTTAGCCAGCCAAGAGGTTAGCCTAGGCCTTTTTGTTTTCCTCTTGGGTTGGGGACTCTCATCCTGAGAAGACTTTCTCCTGAGATCTAAACCCCACTTTTTAAGAAAGTTTCTATTCTCTATGGCGGCCTTGTCTACTACCTCCTTAATGACTTCATTGGGAAAGAGGTCTTTACCCCAAATGCGGTTCGTGCCTCAACGCAACCGAGGCGAATATGAACTCTCTGCAGGCTCTCCTAGCTTTATTAAAACTATAGAGGTCAGTTGTAACTGTGGCCAGATGGGTTTTGGCCACAACCAAGAACATGTCCTGGTTCTTGGGGTCACTTGCCATCATTTCTAGTGTCACTTGCAATGACATCGATGCCGCAAGTCTTTCCTTTATCTCTTGCTCTCTACGCAAGAGAACCTGCGACAGTTTTGGAAGTGCCTCACCGAACTGGCGTTAAGCAATATCAGCTTTCAGCTTCCCGACTGAGAAGGTAAGTTGTACGTCCTTCCAGTTTTCTTGGTCCAAGAGCAAGGTCAAAGATAATGGCTTGCACTCCTCCAAGGAGGGGCATGGTTTCCCTGCCTCCACCGCCTTTAAGGCTGCCTTATATCCCTTTTCCAAGAAGGGAAAGGCTCTGGTAGGAGAGACCACAAAGGAGGGAAGCTTCTTACTCAAGACATTCACCTTTGAGTTAGTGAAGCCCCTCTCTTTCATTGAGCTTGTTAGTAACGTCTGAGCCTTACTATGGTCAAAAACTAATACCTCCTTCGGCTCCGTCTCCTCCTTTGAGGCTGGTTCCTTCCTAAGACGGACATAGCAGTCCGGATAAAAATCTTTGTTGGGCCACTATTCCACTTCTTCCAGGGGAATTGTTCCCAACTTTTCTGAGATCACAATCTTCCCGGTTGTCATTGATATGTGTTCGGCATACCTCTAAGGATTGGTATCCGAGCAAAAAGAAAGATCCTTCACACTGAGCCGCTTCTGGTTCCCACGTGATGCTGCAAGTCTATGTATCTCCAGTTTCATTGCAGCCTACTTCTAATCATTCTTCCTTCTAATTTGTTGGATCATATCAACAATGGAGGAAAGAGTCCTTCCTAGATCATATGGGATAGCAGACGATGTAGAAGGAACAGGTTCTTGGTCTGGAACCGATGTAAACGACAATTCGACGATTTCTTGCTCATCTACTTGAGGAGCCTGGAACAGCTCCTCCTCCTGACCTTCTCCTCGAAGGTCTGTCTCAATAGAATCCGACACCTCTGACATCCTATCGTTCAATTGGATGTCTTGAAGGGCGGCCAAGACTTCAGAATCTAACGGATTTTGGGCAGTTGGTATCTCCACCTAAGGCTGGGGGATGATTGCATCAGCCAGTGCTTTAGGGAAAAGGTAGGCCATCATCCTCTCATTTGGAAGGTAGGGACGTGAGGTTCTTTTCTGAAAACACCTCACCCAGGATCGTAACGTTTCCCTGGAAGCATCCCTTGACTCCGTCGACTTAGGGTCATCAAAAGCCTCGGTAATCAGGTTAGAACAAACTCTACAAACATGAGGGTCCCCATAACGGATATCACCTTTGGAGTCTGCGCATGCTGCGTGCCTCCTGCAATATTGATGTCCACAGAATTTCTTACTGCGGACATTACAGAACACACTCCCGCACTTCGGATGGTCCTCCTGTAAAGAGAAGAAAAATCCACGAGTACCAAGTGAAGGCTTTCACTTATATTGAAACATTAAGCTTATATAAAAAAGCTATAAAAGAAAGAAGGAAAGACACATACTTGTATTTCCTGCCCAGCCACTTGCTGAAACCTCCTGAGATATTAAAACTAAGGTTAATTCTATTCTAGAATACCTTATGTAATTTCCTAAACAGAAATGTAAGGTATAGTTTACACCTTGAGAAAAAGTTTTAATGTACGGGATAGAAAGAACACAGAAAGAACTTACTTTCTATATATTGCACGGTCTCAACAAAAGGCTGTACAGGATAACATTAAGTATGATGAAGAACTTTAGTGTTATCACACACTCTGTAGAGTAGTTTCTGCTAATGCAGTGTGTACTACACTACAAATATAGCAACTACTGTACATCGCATGCTGTTGTGCTGGCCAGCACGTACCGGTACGTGCCGGCGTACCCCTGTATAGTTCAAAGATATACTATCTTTAACTAATAGGCAGCAGCCCACTGATTTGCAACTGTGCCGGCCGGCAATCATTACCAGCCGACGGCTGAAAACACTAACACCCGGTTGCCAGCCGCTAATCGTAGTGGCCAACAGATTCGGGATTTGTTTCTACTGCCGACAGGCAAGGGCAATAATACCCATGCCCGCCGGCAGTAGCCAAGAACCAGGGAACCTCTACCTGCCCGGCTGTCAGCTGTTAAGAAGGCAGCCGGGTTAGGGGAGCAACACAATAGTCAGAGAAACAATATGGATGTAAGGTTAAAAGTTGGCATGCCATAAGACCTTCCATCCAGAAAGAGTAAACTTATGGAAGGGGAGAATGTAGCATTAAGGCTTCCAAAGAATCCATAGCCTGCCAGGCTCTACCGGCAGACATGGAAGGGAGACCAAGGAAGGTCTGGGGCTCACTCTGCAAAGAACAAAGGGTCTCTGACAGCCGGTCCTCCATCCTAACCAATGCTAGGTACGGAAGTAGGACTATGGCCAGAAGAAAATAAAAGAAAGAGAGGTGGGGAAGGGATAAGGATCCCTTAGACTTCGTTCTAGCAAGAAACACACTCAGCATTTAGGGAAGCTCATCCTAACCAAGAGTTTTCTATTAGGGAGGACGATTGGCAATGCTTGCTATCCTCCTCCCAACCAGAACAAAGTTAGGTGAAGTTATTTCGCCGGGCAATAGAGAAAACTCATTCTCCAGCCCGAGAAAAACAACCCATGACATTCTGCTGGGCCACTAGAGGAAGGAATCATCTCTTACAGAATCCTTCCGACATGGACTAGGGAAGCAAAGCTTCCTGTGTCCTCCCCTAACCTAGCAAAGGAGACTCATTCTCTATGCTAGGAAGAAGCAGACCACAGACTAGAAACTCAGATGTTCTGCCCTAACCCAAAAAACCAGTCACTCGGGTTATCAGGACAGGAGAGACATATCCTAGAGTAGTTATACCTGGATTATTGTTATACAGGTAAAACCACTACGATTAAACTTAGTCTCCATAGGAGAAAAGAACGATTGGGGATGTGCGAAAGTATACTACTGTACCTAAAATACTAGACTAGGTAAGGGGAGAATCGATTACCTAATTCACCGAACCTCTCTCATATATAATCTTGGAAAAACATTCAACAATATCTTACATGTATAAAATATTTGCCTATAGCTTCAATAATACAACACTTGGAAAAACTTATATCATGCATGAAAGTACTAAGGCCAGACGTCTAGGCTACTAAGCCTCGTGAAGGCAAGATCGGTACCTCGACCCGTGTCGAAATCACCGAACTAAAAAACTGACGGTATAATATAAGCATTCCTAGAGGAGCTGAATAGCTAAATCATTAAAGCATAACAAACCGGGAACATCGTTCTACCTAACTAAATGACCAATAAAGAGCGAGCGATAGCATTCAGAATGCCTCAGGTAGGCAACAGCTCTTGTTTACGTTAATATCACTTTTGATTTAATTCAAAACGACAGGAGCTTACATTTATACGTAGTAAAGATAATACTCAACTTTCCAGAGGCAAAAGAGGCTGGAGAAGTCATCAAAATGTTGAATAAAATCTGAAATAACGAGAGAACACAAGGGAAAACACCAATTAGTAGAGCTACACAAAAAGGAATTAAGAGGGCGCTACCGCCTTCATCAGATACACACTGGAAACAGAATAGGAGAGATGCCTTATGAGCGGCTCTCTCTTCATTCTCGTTTCAGATTCTTGTCACTGTACCCCCTCGAAGTGTTAATACTGTTCGGGGTGAAGATATCTATGTGATGTGTCAAGAATACGTCCTCTGATATTATGTGATATCCCTTTGAGATTATTTAGGGATATTCGTTCCATGAGTTATAATTCTGGATAACTTAAGGTAAAATTCTCTGGGAATATCACTGTAGTCAAATATACCCAAGAAATCTACCTAATAGGAACTTCCAACAGGACAACATGGCCTGACCCCAAAAAAGGATATATAGGTGCTCTTGGCCATGCCTTTCATGGGTCGATGACACATGATGCTCTGTTTCTATGAGTTATAATACTTTCTGTACATGTTTTATGTATAAAACATGCTCAGCTTAGGTATGACCTACAAACAGCACCATCAACAAAACTCTCCGTATCTCTTATTTAGAAATTCAACAATGATGCCATGAACATCAAGGGATTTCTGTACAGCATTGTAAATCATAAGAATGGCACCATATGCTCCAAAGCCCTACCAAGGTCCATCAAGACAGTTATAATCTCACTAGACCGAAAAGCTAAACTAGTTAGGTTATACTCAGGGAAACAGGAGAGAGGAAGATCGAGTTTCTCAAAAGGGTTGCCTTTTCATTTGGTCAATGAGTGACAGAGCCATCTGGTTTAAGAAAAGGAGGAATGGTTATGTCTACACCAAAGAGTTCAGATTTAAGGGTAGTCCACATGTT
>NC_090729.1:11454200-11456700 GCF_036898095.1 Palaemon carinicauda
GATATCAAAATGAGATTTCAAAAAAAGTTTACAGAGAGGTTGCAACACTTGGAGCAGCGGGATTGGAAGGGACAAAAGGAGATTGCCTTGGATGTTGGGAAGAAGGAACTTGGCTGTAGGTTTGTTGGGGGGTACTAGGAAAAGGCGTACAATTTGTTGGAATGACGAAGTAAAAGGAGCAATAAAGATGAAGAACAAAATACACAGGAAGTGGATGAAAGAAAGGAACCAACAGACTTGAGAAGAATATGTATCTTTTAGGAATCAATCAGAAGAGATAAATGGATGGATTTAACTAGGAGGCGAATTGAGGGATGATCTCAAGAAAAATAAGATCTTTGCAGTTGCAAAATCATACAGGAAAGATAATAGAAAACAATATAATATAAAGGATGAAAATGGAAACATTATTGGCACGGCTACAGAACTTAAGAAAAATGGACTACTTATTTCAATAGGTTACTAAATGTTACCACAGAAGAAAATGAAGAAGAATATATCTTTCAATTTGACAGAAAAAATATGGAGGATGTGATTACTTATCATGAGCTTGAAAATGCTTTGAATGAGATGAAAAATGGGAAAAGCCCAGGGTATGATAATATACCAATTGAGTTATTCAAAGAGGGAGGGGACCTAGCAAAGAAGATGTTATATGACCTAACCTTGTCATTCTGATCAGAGAGCTTGGTTACCGAAGACTGGGGAAAACATATTTCTGTACCCTTTTATAAAGGTAAAGGTGATTCTGGGAAATGCGAAAATTAAAGAGGTATAACGCTCATATGTCATGCAGCAAAACTTTATGAGAGGATTTTAGAAAAATGGGCGCGACACATCATTGAACCTCAGCTAGGCGAAAAACAGCATGGATACAGAAAGGAGAGTGTACCAACTGTGTGTCACAGAATTGTACATAATTCCTTTTGCATATATTATGCTTGTATCTTCGCTCTTCCCTCGCACTAAACGAACATGAAAATTCATGTCCGCTGTTTCCTCTGTAACATTGTCTGTCTTGTTAACTTGTTATGTCCTGTTGGCTTGAGGTTTTGTATATAAAGGAGAGTGTTCCAAAACAATATAACTCAGTCGTTTCCAACCTGCCTTTGAGTTCACAACCTTACTCGGCGCCATCACATTGGTGACCCCAGAAGTCGACTTGCTCCCACTGCCTTCCACCCACACCTCCCTCGCCCCTCCAACGTTGGTAATATGACGGAGACGGACTCTACTACAGCAGTTGGCGCTGCGGCCGCCCCATTGAAACTTTCACCGTTCGCCACCGGAGAGGCGTTTGCTTGGTTTCAACGAGCAGAAGTCCACTTCCGTATCCGGGGCGTGACTCGCTACACCACCAAAGCAGATTATGTTCTTGCGGCGATACCCGAGGACACCTTCCCAGAAATATCCGACTGGCTTTGTGAACAAACAGACACCCCAATAGCGTATGACGCCCTCAAAACATACCTTCTGCAGCAGTACTCGCCGTCGCCAGCCGCCCGTATAGCAAATCTTTTTCAGCTCTCGCAACAACCGTTGGGGGACCAAAGGGCTTCGCTTGCCCTCAGGGAAATGACCAGTATCACTCGCCTTCAACCTGCCGCACACGGCTCTCCTCGTAAGGTGAACCTACTTCGTGCCCTTTGGATACGCCGATTACCAGAACCTGTACGCGCTGCCATACCCGATGTCGATACTTTACCAATGAAGGACTTAATGACCAAAGCCGATGCCGTTATGGACAGCCAATTCAAGACCCCCATCAATGCCTCCACCCCTGACGACGAGGATGCCTATTCAGCGTCAACCGAAGCTGACATGAATGCCGTAGGACATACACGCCTTCCCCGTGATGTGCCGAAGCGGCGACAAAGCCGCCCACCACCCACCAATCGCTCACGCCCCAACTAACGACTTCTACAGCCACTTACTACCTCCCATCCGCCGCAGTTTTGCTACTACCACTTCAGATTCGGGGCAACCGCGAAGAAATGTGCCAAGGATTGTCATTGGCCAAAAAACGTGTAAGTAGGCCATCGCTTGTGGCGGTGGCCTCCCATGTTTCTAATCTTTTCTTTTTACAGGATGAAGGAACGGGCGTGCGATTTTTGGTAGACACGTGTTCTTGTTGTTCTCTTTTACCAAGGAAACTCTTCAAGGAACGACGTAGTCTGTCTACATCTGCCGACGTCCGCTTAGTATCTGCCAATGGATCTGCGATACCCACCTACGGTTACGAGAACCTCACATTATCGTTCCTCTCTCTTTTCCAACTTATGGTCTATGTTGCCCACCAACGATTGGTCAACGCAGACTCGTACTTGTCGACACCTTTTTAACCCACCCCCTCTAACATCAGCGCACCCACGGATCCCTACGCCCACCTCCTCACGTTGTACCCGGAAGTTTTCCGTCCAGAACTTCGCCAAACGCATACGGTTCCTGCCAAGCACGGTATTTATCACCATATCAAGACGACGGGACCCCCAGTCTTCGC
>NC_090729.1:11461700-11469200 GCF_036898095.1 Palaemon carinicauda
GGTAATTCCTGCTTTCTTTTTTTGTATTTTTCTTTTAATCTCGTTTGCCACTTTTCTTTGTCTTTCTTCCTTGAGTTCTTGTTTTTTATATTTTCTTACTTCAATTTTCATATCGTATTTTTGGCATATTTTAATAATACTTTAGTAGTAGTAGTAGTAGTAGTAGTAGTAGTAGTAGTAGTAGTAGTAGTAGTAGCAGTAGTAGTAATTATAGATTTCTGACGTCCGCCAAAGTTTAAAGAAGTCGTCCAAGGCCTAAGATCTATGTTTGATGTAATGCTGTGCACAGAAAAAAGAAAAATGCAAATCCAGATCGTTATCTGAATCAGCTCTATATAATAATGGGGTCATCCAAGTCCTAAGGTCTAACTCAGGTTTATCTTCAGTGAAAATTTTGATAAAATCTGTCGGGTAGTTTTGACGTAATACTGACCACAGACATACAAATAAATAAACCAATTCGATCGCAATACCTCCTTGGAGGAGATAATAATAATAATAATAATAATAATGATGATAATAATAATAATAATGATGATAATAATAATAATAATAATAATAAAAGTAATACTACTACTACTACTACTACTACTACTACTACTACTACTAATAATAATAATAATGATGATGAAAATAAAAATGGTAATAATAATAATGATAAGGATAATGATAATATATTCATACATACAGTCTTACTTGTAAACAAATTATGATTTTATAAGATTAATGCAATATAACTTGTATTCTTTCTAAATAAGGCAAAAACTTTTTTTTTCTTTTTTTTTTGCAACATAGATTTCACTTGATGGTTAGTGAATTTGTCTGAGATTTCCATAGAAGAAATTTAAGAGTGCCTGTTCTCTCTCTGTCTGTCTCTCTCTCTCTCTCTCTCTCTCTCTCTCTCTCTCTCTCTCTCTCTCTCTCTCTCTCTCTCTCTCTCTCTCTCTCGTACTTGGATAAACACTCATATTACACACTCATAGTGGAATGCTGTTCACTTTCTAAACAGATTATGATCTATAAAACTGTGGTTTACCCTATTTGACGTAATAAGAATAATACAAATAAATAAAATCCTTGTGTTCGATAAACAGGAAATAAGGGCTGGCTACAATTATATTGAGTCAATATTTCATGATAGAAAATCAATAATTGTCAAATAAAAATCTTGGAGTCAATTTGACATCTGAAATATATGCTATTTATGTCAGGCACTCCATACAAATGGTTCTCATGTCAATGCCACTGTTTGAAAGGGGAACAGAATCAATTTATAATATAGTTCAATTGTTCGTTCCCTAGATTGGTAATGCAAATATAAGAGGTATCTCTGACGTAACTGCAATAGTTATATAATGAGAGAGAGAGAGAGAGAGAGAGAGAGAGAGAGAGAGAGAGAGAGAGAGAGAGAGAGAGAGAGAGAGAGAGAGAGAGAGCTATTATGTAGAGGAACGCTCTCACATTTTAAAATGAATTGAACCTATTAAGTTGACAGCGTTGTTGATATTTCCTTATTTGATGCGGAGAAATGCCGATCACATAGATAATACCAATGGAACCAAGAATAAAAGACTGACTTTACAAAATTGCAGTAGAATAAATATCGTAAAAAAAATTAATGCAGATGAATAACATTATGCCAAGTCACGTTAATCTAACAGGGAAAAAAAATGAAAACTTTCCGAAGAAAATGTTTAGACAGCAGGAAATTCTTCTTGTATAAACCGATCTTTAGCAGAATACAATAAAAGTTAAGCCAGGTCCATTATGCAATCTCTTAGAAAGGAATATTCGCGAGAGGAAAATAGATGTTATAAAAGATAATCTTTTCAATCCGGCAGGGAATTGCATCCCATTTATCTCGTTTTTCAGAATCTCCCTTTCTTTAAGAGGTGGATAACCCGCAACTTTCTATGCTAAACTCCGCTTATCTCTTCTCATAGCTCTTCATTCTTTCGGGATTCAGCTAAATGTGGCTGCCAGGTTGCCGGTCCTTTTGGCCTCTGTATTTAAACAATATAAGCAATATAGTTATCGGATGGATATGTAATTAATGGATTTTGTGTCATAGAATATATTTATCTAATTTTAAAGTAGTGGTAGATTTAAAAGAAAAAATAAAGCATTGTCATTAGATATCAGCCAGTAGGCAGCACTATTTTAAGTATATTTGAATATTCTTCCACGTATAATGTCATCAAAATATCATCCGAAAATGTCAATCATCGACTTCCAAACGACCTTATTAATCACCAACCACTGGAAACCAAGGAAGCAATGTATAAGCAAATTGGTTTTATTAAAGGGTGTAGCCTACCTTCTATTGGATTTCGATACTCGTTTTACACAGGGAACATTATTGGAACTAAATTATCCGCGAAAGACGTGCAGTGATCCTCTCCGAAAACCGCAGAATGCAGACCGGAAAAGTCTTCAGAAAAAGTAGGCGGGTGACTTCGAATTCTGCTAATTTTCGTTACCAAGGAAAAACGAGGAAAATTAAACTAAGAAGCTGGATAAAAGAGAATTTGTTTACCTGAAAAAAGTAATTAAAGTTGGAAATTTGGTTCTAAACGCGTTGAAGTAGATAGACTTCCGTGGTCTTTTTTTTTTCTTCTATGCAATGGCCAATGATTTAGGACACCTAGTATCCTTCTGCAGCTAAGCCGCCCCCTCCCCCCCACAAAAAAAAAAAAAAAAAAAAAAAAACAAGATAACAACAAAAAAGAGACAAAAAGAAAGAGGATCATGAGAATAAGATAAAAAGAAATAAAAAAGAATAGGAAAGAGAATTAAGAAAATGAGATAGAAAGAAGTCATCCATTATAGGGACGTATTTCCCAAGTCAAGCAGGATTCATTAGACAACAAAACCAACGATTATAAAGTTATATAGTGATGGGAGCGAAAAATTCCTTGAAAGAGGAATATAAAACCATCAAAGAAACGTTTCTAAACCTTCCATATATCAACCATTTTATTGAAATTAATGTTTTTTTTTCCTTTTTTTTTCACCAGTCAAACTGTACTCAGTATATATTTCTAGAAGAAAATAAGCAGATTTCAAATAAGATATAAGAATATAACTCCCTCGCTTACTTTATATATATATATATATATATATATATATATATATATATATATATATATATATATATATATATATATATATATATATATATATATATATATATATATATATATATATATATATATATATATATATATATATATATATATATATATATATATATATATATATATATATATACATATATATATATATATATATATGTGTGTGTGTGTGTGTGTGTGTGTGTGTAGAAATCCTTGTCATATCTCTTATTACATTAATATTATCATTATTTTTTTTATATAAACTTTCCTCACCGCTCTATTATCATTATTATTATTATTATTATTATTATTATTATTATTATTATTATTATTATTATTATTATTATTATTATCATAAACCTCTCAATTTTCTTGTATTGATATTTTTATCAATATTTAAAATTCATAAACCTGTCACTTTACTTTTATTATTATTATTATTATTATTATTATTATTATTATTATTATTATTATTATTATTATTATTATTATTATTATTATTATTATTACCTTTAGAAGTTCAGTATTGTTGAAATAATAGTTACTCGTATGTATAAATTTACAAAGAGGTTTCTCTTTTTGTCTTATAATACTGAAGGTAACAGAGTGGAAGGGAACGTGTTGCTGAAAATAATATCATTGACCAACGTATGGAACCCATTCCATAAAAATTAAATATTATTATTATTATTATTATTATTATTATTATTATTATTATTATTATTATTATTATTATTATTATTATTATTGTAGTTGAAAACTATTAATGATAATGTCATGTAAAGGAAATAATTTCACACTGAATAAGGTGATATGTGTATTTGATTTATTATTTGATGAGTTTTATTCGTTAGATAAACAATAGAGAGAGATTGAAATAAATAGAGAGAGAGAGAGAGAGAGAGAGAGAGAGAGAGAGAGAGAGAGAGAGAGAGAGAGAGAGAGAGAGAGAGAGAGAAGAAGAAGTTGGGGTGAAATACGATTCGAAAGCCAATGTGTTTGAAAAGTGCTTATGTTGCTTTCTAGTGTACCAACCGTGTGTCACACCATCGTACGTGAATTATTTTGTATATATTATGCTTGTATCTGCGCTCTTCCCTCGCAATCAAAAGAACCTGATTAATCATGTCTCCGGTTTTCCTCTGTAACATTGTTCGTCTTACGAACATGAAAATGCCTGTTGCCTTGAGGTTTTGTATTTAAAGGAGAGTGTTTTATAATAAAGTTACTCAGTTGATTGCTTCTTGCCTTTGAGTCACAACCTTTCTCTCGGCTCGTCACATTGGTGACCCCGGAAGTCGACTTGCTCCCACCACCTTCCACCCCCAGCCCCTCGCCCCTCCATCGTTGGTTCTATGGCGGACTCTATGGCAGTTGTCGCCGCGGCCGCACCATTCAAACTTTCATCGATTGCCAGCGGAGAGGCGTTTGCTTGGTTTCAGCGCGCAGAAGTCCAGTTTCGCATCCGGGGCGTGACTTGCTACACCACCAAAGCAGATTATGTTCTCGCAGCGATACCGGAGGACACCTTCCCAGAAATATCCGACTGGCTTTGTGAACAAGGAGACACCCCAATAGCGTATGACGCCCTCAAAACATACCTTCTGCAGCAGTACTCGCCGTCGCCAGCCGCCCGTATAGCGAAGCTTTTTCAGCTCTAGCAACAACTGTTGGGGGACCAAAAGGCTTCGCTTGCCCTCAAGGAAATGACCAGTATCGCTCGCCTTCAACTTGCCACAGACGGCTCTCCTCGTGAAGTGAACCTACTTCGTCCCATTTGGATACACTATTTACCCGAACTTTGCGCACTGCCATACCCGATGTCGATATTTTACCCAATAGAGGACTTGATGACCAAAGCTGAGGCCTTATGGACAGCCAATTCAATACTTTCATCAACGCCTCCACCCCTGACGAAGAGGATGCCTATTCAACGTCAACCAAAGCTGACATGAATGCTGTAGGACATACACGCCTAACCCGTGACGTGCCGAAACTGCGACTAAGCAGCCCACCACCCACCAATCGCTCGCGCCCCAACGAACAACTTCTACAGCCAATTACTACCTCCCATCCGCCGCAGTTTTGCTACTACCACTTCAGATTCGGGGCAAACGCGAAGAAATATGCCAGGGATTGTCAGTGGCCAAAAAACGTGTAAGTAGGTCATCGCTCGTGGCGGTGGCCTCCAGTGTTTCTAATCTTTTCTTTTTACATGATGCAGGAGCGGCCGTGCGATTTTTGGTAGACACGGGTGCTTGTCGTTCTCTTTTGCCAAGGAAACTCTTCAAGCAACGACGTAGTCTGTCTACATCTGCCAACGTCCGCTTGGTAGCTACCAACGGATCTGGGATACCCACCTACGGTTACGAGAACCTCACATTATCGTTCGGAAATGGTAAATTTAATTGGAAGTTTCTCGTTGCTGACGTCACAATGCCAATCCTCGGTGCGGATTTCCTCTCACATTTCCACCTTCTGGTTGATGTCGCCCACCGACGATTGGTCAACGCAGACTCGTACTTGTCGACACCTCTTCAACCCACCCCTTATAACCTCGCTCTCCACATTAGCGCACCCACGGATGCCTACGCCCACCTACTCACGTTGTACACAGAAGTTTTCCATCCAGAACTTCGCCAAACGCCCACGGTTTCCGCCAAGCACAGTATTTATCACCATATCAAGACGACGGGACCCCCAGTCTTCGCAAAAATCAGAAGTCTGGCACCGGAACGATTGGCCGCCACCAAACAGACGTTCACCGAAAAGGAGGAAATGGGCCTTTACCAAAAGGCCTCAAGCCCATGGTCGTCACCCTTACATATCGTTCTGAAGAAAGACTGCTACCTCCGTCCGTGCGGGGATTACAGGTGCCTGAACATGCAAACAGAACCGGATCACTACCCCCTCCCAAACATTGCCGACGTGACCTCCTACCTGCACAAAGCGGAGGTTTTCTCTACGCTCGACCTCCTGAAGGGGTATTATCAGGTGCCTAAGAACCCAGAAGAAATCCCCAAGACCGCCATCATCACTCTGTTTGGTACATATACCTTCATTTACTACTGTTTTGGCCTTCGTAATGCTGGGGCGATGTTTCAATGTCTCATGGATGGCATACTAGGGGACCTCCATTTCTGTGTATGTTATGAGGACGACACACTTGTGTTCTCCTCCTCAAAAGAGGAACACCTCCGTCACCTGTGCATCGTGCTCGACCGCCTGCAACAAAACGGCCATGTAATCCGGTACGACAAGTGTACCTTTGGCGCCAGCGAAGTGTCGTTCTTAGGGCACCGCATCACTCCTGAAGGAGTCCATCTCCTCCCTGAGAAGGTAGCAGCCGTTCAGAACTTCCCCGTTCCCTCGACCGTCAAAGCTCTGCAGGAATTCTTGGGTATGATCAACTATTATCAGCGCTTTCTGCCAGCCATTGCTGCCACTCTTGCTCCCCTCTATGCCTCCCTCAAGGGCAAGCCAAAGGACGTGAAGTGGGGTCCCCTTCACGAAGCAGCCTTCTGCAATGCAAAGAAGGCCCTATCAACTGCTGAGTCTCTCACTTTTCCTATTCCACACGCCACTCTCCTTCTCTCCACCGATGCCAGGGACGTAGCTATTGGTGCAGTACTCGAGCAGGTGGTCAAAGGCTCGCCCCGCCCATTGGCCTTCTTCAGCAGAAACCTATCCAAGGCAGAATCAGGTTATTCTACCTTCAATCGAGAATTGCTGGCGGTGCACTTGGCTGTGCGTCACTTGCACCATTTCTTAGAAGGTATGCCCTTCGTCATTTGCAGAGACCACATGCCTTTGGTGCATGCCTTCACTCGACAGTCTGACACCTGGTCCGCCCGTGAACGCCGACATCTCTCCGCCGTGGCTGAATACAATTGCACCCTTCAATATGTTCCTGGGAAAATGAATCCCGTTGCCGATGCCCTGTCAAGAATTACACTGGCTGCCGCTCAACTGTGATTGGATTACAATACCCTGGCTGGAGCCCAACGATAGGATAAAGAGTATCAAGCATGTAGGACATCCTGCACATCCCTCCATTGGGAAGACTTTCCCCTTGAAGACTCCAACAACACTCTCCTCTGTGACGTCAGTACTGGTAGACCGCGACCTTGGATTCTTGCTCCCATACGAAGGCAGGTGTTTGATTTTATTCACGGCCTTTCATATCCCTCATGCCGTTCTACTGCACAGCTGCTGAAGGCAAAGTTCATTTGGCACGGCATTTCTAAGGATGCTAAGGATTGGGTCCGCGCCTGTACTTCTTGCCAAAATTCCAAAATACATCGACACACGGATTCAAGAGTGGGCACATTTCTTAACCTCAGCGTCATTTTGCACACATTCACGTCGACGTTGTAGGCCCCCT
>NC_090729.1:11476700-11481700 GCF_036898095.1 Palaemon carinicauda
CAAAGTTTCCAAATTTTGATGATGAATATCTAATTATCCGTGAAAGAGTATTAGTAAGCAGTAATGTCCAACCCATTTTCAATCCTGAAGTGTTCACTAGACTTGATGTTCAGAGACCAAGGAGTGTACTGAATCCATAACATAACTATAAGTCTCTAATAATAGAAATAACTTTCTATTGATTGTGTTCGATTTGTATCCTTTATGAAGGGTTGATGGTACCATTGAGAAGCAGAGATAATCAAGAAAAGTCGATGGAATAAAATATTTCCAATTTAAAATATGAAGTAAATATAACGAGAGCAAATTCTCCACATCATTACTAAGTTCTGGGCGGGGGTTCTATGTAAAGAGGAAACGTATGATAACGTTGAGCAAGACTGCTCTACTTATACAGCAGGTCAGATGCTATGCTCTAGGTTAGGAGAGATAAAAAGGAAAGAATTAAAAAAAAAAAAATTAAAGAAATTTTTTTTTCTTTGAACTTCAGTTAATACTTTAAAACATTTTCTTTCACGTAAATTATATTTATTTCTAGAACGCTCTACTAAAACTCCTTAGTACATGCCACGCTGAAGTATGTTTTACAAGCTGAAATATGTTTTATTTGTTCCCTTATCACTGATAAAATTGGTTGTTTACTCGTGGTTTCTGGGAAATTTGGAGAAGGGGTTTTCGTTTCATATATTATTATTATTATTATTATTATTATTATTATTATTATTATTATTATTATTATTATTATTATTATTATTATTATTATTATTATTATTATTATTATTTTCCTAGTAGATGACCCTCTTTGAGGCAAGTTTGATTGGAAACAATGGCTTCCTCAGTAACATTAACTCTGCAGTCTATTTTCTTATTAACTCAAATATTTTTTTTTCCTGTATTGCTGTTCCTATCAGTAATTAACTAGAGTAAGTGTCATTCTCCATGGTTGGGAAGTCAAAATCAGCAAGTCCAACTTGAGTATTTATTACTAGATTGACAATTTAGATGAAGAAATCAGTTATCAGCAGTGTGTTACGGGAGGATCATCTCCCTTCCTCAGGCTGTTATGGAATGGGGGAACTATGCTAGGAACGTCATTTTAAATGACAATACCGTGCTGGGTCATGAGTAGTACAGCCAAATTTACATTGGCCTCCTCCGGGTCCGTGGGCTGAGCAAGGAATGATGTACGTGGTTCAGTGAATTTTCATTGGCGGAGATGCTCCCGAGAAGGGAATAGTTCTTCGTCAAGCGGTCTTCCCGCTCATCTATAGGTGGAGAGTCGTAATCCTGTTCTGCATTGGCTAGATTCTGATTGGCGGAAGGAGGTCATGAGTTGGTGCAACTAGGTTGTTCTTTATAATGAGGGACCTATTAGTAGACCATGAACTACATCTTGGTATTCACATCTACGGGGGAGACGTGGTTGGTGATGATGTCTCTTACTGCTTGTTGGTCCTATTTGCTACTTTCTATGCATGTACTTTTTGCAGTATAAGTTGGTGGTGGTGGTATAGTCCTCCGGTCACTTGTTACTCTGGTACTAAATGTCCAATGCTAGCTTGACCTTACGGTTTTATTGCTTATCAGAATACCCTTTATTTACAAGTACCTTGGTATTGCGATCAAGGGGTTCATGGGTGTTGGCCCAGGACGAGCAATGGATGAGGGCCCTGCAGACGTAGGCTGTGATTGTAGAGGTCTTACACCTGGCAGGACATTCACTTTCCCGGTTAAGGCAATATCCAAAGTTGGTGGCCTTGCAGTTGACCATCATTGCTGTACTCCACAGTGAACCTGAGGGAACTTCACTCTTCAAACGTCCTGCAGAGAGTCTCAATATCCTGGGTGGAGTGAGACATGATGAAGGTGTCGTCGATGTACCTCACGTACATATCAAGAACACACCATGTGGGGAGCCCATTCCCACATTATTCTTTTGCATGTCTGTGTGGTCCCTCTGCATGGTGTAAGGGGCCTTCTGGTACAAATTTTAAGGAGGGTACGTAAGGAATCCACTTAGATGCTCACAGACAGTGTAGAAAGATCCTTTTAAACTTTCCAAAACATGGTCAATCGTCTCTCCAAAAGGATCTTTGGTAAAGTGGGATACTATAGTGCATCCAAAGAAGCGAAGTCACTAGTGAGGGGAGAATTCTTCAGGTTACACAGGAATTTGGCAGCCAAGACAACACTATACATGTTAAGAACATAAGGGGTATGGATACTATTCACTTTCTTCACTAGGTAGTAAGTGGGCGTTGGACACTGGCTGATGATAGGCCTGAGTGGGATGCCACTCTTATGGGTCTTGACGTTGCCATACAAGATCCTGGGCCAGTTTCAAGACCCATAAAAGTGGTAACCCACTCAGGCCTATCCTTAGCCAGTGTCCAACACCTACTTACCACCTGAACATCCCCGAGTAGGCTCTCTGCACCCTCCTAGAAATATGTACCTGGAATGCCCCTTTTACCACCCACAGGGTCCACATGTGCCTAAAGAAGGATGGTGTGGCTAGGGGGTCCCCTCCCCCCCTTGTGTGTGTTCTTTGCTAATTTCTACTTGGAAGCTGTAGAAGAGAGGGCATTCTCCCGCATACATTGACCTACATTGCGGTACATTGAACACCTTCTTCATGGCTCCCTCCACTCAGGATATTGAGACTCTCCGCAGGACATTTGAAGAGTGCCAATCCCTCAGGTCCATTATGGGACACAGCAACAATAGTCGACTGCCCATTTTTTATGTCTTCATCTCCCAGAGTTCTTTAAGTTACAGCACACATATCTACAACATGCCCATCACACTTGGATTATGCCTGAACTGGAAAAAGTGAATGTCCTGCCAGGTAAAATACCTCTACAATGAAGGCCTACATCTGCAGGGCCCTCGCACATTGCTCCTCGTGGGCTGACAATCATGAAAAACCTTTTTGCATCACCAAGGTACTTTTGAGTAATGGTTTTTCTAATAAGCAAGTAAACCAAGAGGTCAAGCGAGCATTGGGCTCTTGGTAACAGGGTGACCAGTGAACCGATGATAACACCACAACCATTAAATTATACTATAACTGGTACCTCTATAGAGAACCTAAAAAAACAGAAATCAGCAAGAGTAATCGTCGGCAACCACGTTTCCCCTGTAAATAAGAGCACCAATATCCAAATCACTGTCTACTACCAGACAGCCAAGACGAGGTCCCTCAATGCGAGGAACAACACAGCTTCGCCGATTCAGGAATTCCTTAGCCAATCTAATGGGGCTTATTCCTACCCATGCCTAGTTTCAAGATGCCCTGGATGCTACATAAGAATGACTACTATGCGACTGTCTAAGAAACTGCCCTGCCATGTCTAGCAAGGGGCTATGAGAGCTCATGGCCTGCAAGTGCATAATCACAACAAAAATCGAGAGGATATTGCCAGAAGTACTAAGAACAGTAGCCGTGATCCTGAAAATAAAAGACTTAGGATTCTTGAAGCTCGCTTCGTACAGCGAGAAAAACCATCCATCAAAATGAACAAAGAGATGTTATTGTTCCCTTTGTACTGCAGGAGCTATATCCCAAGAATAAATACCGAACAAGACATCACGAACAGAGACCACTCCGATCAGTGGACAAGCACCTTTCCTAGTACAGATTCCAGCTATGCGAGCGCTTCCACCAATGAGAGCCTTGCCGATGCGGAACAGGATGGCAGCTCACCTCCTATAAATGAACAGGGAGACAGCTTGACTGAGAACCATTCCCTCTTATGGAGCATCTCAGCCAATGAGAATTCATTGCATCATATATGTCATTCGTTACTCTGTTCACAGACACGGAGATGGCCAATGTAAATTCAACCATCCTATGCACGAGCCAGCACAGCATTATCATTTAGAAGGACGTTACCTGCATCATTTCCCCATTTCACTACAGCCTGAGGAAGGGAGATGATCCTTTCAAAACGTTTAGATGATAACCATTTTTCTTAACTTAAAATGTCAACTTGGCATCAAATACTCTACTTGGACTCCCTGATTAGGACTTCCCAACTGTGAAGAATGACGTTAGCTCAATTAATGACAGAATAGGGTGATACAGAAAAGATTATTATCATTATTTTTTAATCAACAACCTAATTAATAAAAAAGATGTCATATGCCCATAAGGGCTCTACTAGGACGAATATCCCTGTGCAAGACTGTTTGAAATAATTGCATACCTAGTAACACATAAAAGATAAAAAAGGATGGTCAGAATAAGTGGAAAAATTCTATGCTACTTGCATAGATAGCTAATAGAGCGAAAGTGCAAGAGAATAATATCCAGATAAAGAACAAGAAATTTAACAGACTGTGAATTTGTATCCAAAAATTAAAATGAGATTCGGCACCTGAAGACCAGGCAGGAGAATAATATTCGAAAGAAATTAGAATGAAAGAATTAAAATATTTCTTCAAAATAAATTTTTTTTTTCTTTGATTGCACAAAAATCTTGGATTAATGAGAGCGTCATTAAAGATTTTCGGTGATAGCTTTATTGTGATGAGATATTTAATTCTCTTATTTCTACTTTCTTTCAAGTATTGTTCCCCCGTCAGGATCTCCAGCCACTGACTCTTCTCTTAATTTGCTGGACCAGAATTTACAGTATATTGAATAGAATTTTCTTAATCTAGATATTAATCCTTTGCACTGTCGTATAGTTATTTCTTTAAGCATGTGGCGTAAGTTTTTCCAATGATTTTAACCATCCTTTCCATTCAGATCTCTTCAGAATGCTACATCCTGTACCTAGTACTATGTATACATTCATTTGTCAGTCTCACCTTCTCCATTATACGGTTCAATACTAAACTGTATTCTAGAACATTTATTCTATCTATGACCAGATTGTGAAAAGATCTTCCGTATCACGCAGTTGAATCAATTGAACTCCAGTGGCTAAAACTCATACGTTTATAGCAACTTTAAATCATGGACCACGAGCCAACAACTGATATTATTAGTCATA
>NC_090729.1:11504200-11524200 GCF_036898095.1 Palaemon carinicauda
ATTCCATGTTGAATACACTCAGTTGCATCTATCTCGTTTCTCTGTTATTACCTAACAGCCACCGCGGACAATTGGTAATTACAAGAGGACCAGTTCTCTCCTGCCTTCCACCCTAACCGTTGTGCCATACTGTTTGATAATGCCACCCTTCGACTCCGGCTCTTCTATCCACGCCACATTAATAAAACTACCACTGTTTACCAGTACAGAGGCATTCGCCAGGTCTCAGCACACAAAGATTCCATTTAACATCAAGTGTATAACTCACTTAAGTGCCAAAGACCAAAGAAGATTATATCCTCTCGGCAATCCTTGAGGACAAATTTTTCCAGAAATCTCTGAATGGCTTTGCAATCAAGGGGACACCCCAATAGTATAAAACACCCCGAAAACATACCTCCTGGACCAGGACTCACTATCGCCAGTTGCCCGTATAACCAAAATTTTCAGCACTCAACAACCATTGGGGGACAAAAAGACTTCGCTTGCCCTCAGGGAAATGACCAGTATTGCTCGCCTTCAAGCTGCCGTAGATGCCTCTCCTCGAGAGGTAACCCTACTTTGTGCTCTTTGGGTACGACACCTATCAGAACCTGTATGCACCAACATCCCTGATATCGATATTTTGCCCATGAAAGACCTGAATACCCTTATGGACAGCCACTTCACCACCTTCAAGACCTCCATCAACGACTCCACTCCTGATGAAAAGGACAGCTATTCAACATCAATCGACGGTGACTTGAATGTGGTAGGACAGAGACACCACATATGTCACTTGCTCACACCTAAACCAACGACCTCTATAGCCTCTTATTGACGCCCATCAGCTGCAGTCTTGGTACTACCACTATTACCACTATAAATTCGAGACTGCTATAAAGAAATGTGTGAACTATTGTCATTGACAAAAAATACTTGTATGCCATCGCCTGTAGTGGTGGCTTCCCCTATCATTAATCTTTTCTTTTTACATAATACAGGTACAGGCGTGCGGTTTTTGGTAGACACTGGTACTTGCCATTCTCTTCTACCAGGACATGACAAAGTTTTTCTAAGTCTGCTGACATCTGCTTGATAGCTGTCAACGAATCTGCGATCTCCACCAATGAGTACAAGACTATCACACTATCGTTTGGGATAGCCAAATATTATTGAAAGCTTCATCGTTTCTGATGTTGCATTGCCAATCCTTGGTGCAGACTTTTCCTCAATTTCCACCTTCTGGTAGATATTGCTCATTGGCGGTTAGTCAACAACGACTCTTACTAAAACACCTCTTCAGGCTGCCCCCTCCCACCTTTTCTCTCTAAATTAGCAAACCTACGAATACCTACGCCCACCTCCTCATGTCATACCAGGAAGTCGTAATTCCAAAACTTCACCAAAAGTCTAAGGTTCCTGCCCAGCATGTTATTTATCACCATATTGAGACAATGGTGTCCCTGTGTTTGCCAGATTCCAGCATCCGTCCTTGGATTGGTTGGCAATCGCTAAACAGATATTCACCGATATTGTCCTTTGCCAAAAGGACTCAAGACCATGGTCGTCATCCCTACATATCATCACGAAGAATGATGGTTCCCCGTGAACTTGTGGGGATTACAGGTATATAAAAATGAAGATGGAAGTGGATCACTAAACCATCCCCAACATACATGACAGTACCTCCTACTTGCACAAAGTGAAGGTGTTCTCCACGCTCAAGCTCTTGAAGAGGCCTATGAACCTAGAAGATATCCCCAAGACCACCATCACAAACTCCTTTGGGACTTTCACATTCAATTTCTCCTGTTTTGCCTGTTTTGGCTTAAGTTTTGCAGGGGCCAATTTTCAAGGTCTCATGGATAGTATCTTATGGGACCTCCCCTTTTGTGTATGTTACGTTGATGACATACTTGCATATTCTTCCTCCAAAGAGGGACACTTTCATTATCTACACATTGCTATTGACTGCCTGCAACAGAACAGCCTTTTAGTCTGGTATGATAAGTGTATATTTGGCGCCAACAAAGTATCATTCTTAGGGCGCCACATAATTCCTGAAGGCATCCACCCCCTTCTTGAAAAGTTATCACATGTTCAGAACTTTTTCTTGCACTTTGCCGTCAAAGCATTGCAAGAATTTTCGGGCATGATCAACTATTATCATTGGTTCCTAAAGACATGAAGTGGGGTCCCCTTCAGGAAGTGGCCTTCTACAACGTAAATAATGCCCTATCAACTACTGCTGCTCTCATTTTTTTCCGTGCCACATGCCCCTTTCATTCTCTCCACGAATGGCAGTGACATCACTTATGATTCAGTATTCGAGCAGGTGTTTAGCAGCTGGCCCAGCCCATTGGCGTTCTTCAGCAGAAAGCTGTCCAAGGTGGAATCTGGCTACTCTACCTTTAACTGAGAATTGCTGTCCGTGACTTTTATCACTTCCTAGACTCTAAGCCCTTCCTTATTTGCCTGTACTACAAGCCCTTGGTGCACGCCTATACTTGACAGTCCGATGCCTGGTCTGCCCATCAATGCTAACACCTCTCCGCCGTGGGTGGATGCGACTGCACCCTTCAACACATCCTTGGGAAAATGAATCCTATTAACGATGCCTTGTTAAGAAACACATTAGGCTGCAATTCACTTGGGATTGGATTACAAGGCCTTGACAGGAGCCCAAAGAAAAGATCCAGATTACCAAGCATGCAGAATCTCCTGCAAATCCCTTCACTGAGAATACGTCACACTCCATGACTCCTCTGTGATGTTAGTACTGACAGACTTTGACTGTGGATACCTGCCCCTTTGCACTGACAGGTGTTTAATTTTATCTATGGTCTTTAATAGCTACTACATAACTATTAAAGGTGAAATTCATTTGGCACGGCATCGCTAAAGATGCGAAGAATGGGGTATGTGCTTGTACTTCAAAATAAAGCATCAAAAGTACATCAACACATGGATCCAGGAATGGTCATCTTCCCCTAACCTCAGAATCATTTTGCCCACATTAACAGCGATATAGTAGGTCCCCTACCCACATCACAAGGACACCGTGTCTTATTGACAGTCCTTGACCATTGCACATAATGGCACGAGGCCATCTCCATGCAATGTTGGCCCCAAGTACAGCCGCCTTATTCTTGAAATGATAGCGTGATTTTGAATTCTTAAGCATATTACTTATGACAGGATTACCACTTTCACCTCTCCAATTATGGACATAATTAGCAAATCTCCTGGGCATCAACCTGCATCAGACAACAACCTACAACCCAGCAGGTATGGAGTGGTTGAATGTTTTCATTACACCCTCAAATCAGCTTTTATGTACCAAGGCAAGGACTACAACTAGTTTACTAAGCTTCCGTGGGCCCTCCTGGGACTAAGGACCACTCCTAAAGACAAGTTGGATGTATCAGGAGCTCAAATGATGTATGTCAATCTGTTGGTCCTCCTTGCCAGCTTTTTTCTGTCTTCAGCCTCCAGTGCCTACATTATGTTGTTGTAAAACTTACTCAATGACGCCAGATATACAAGTCCCAATGAAGCAATATATAACAACAGATTTGCAGACTACAATGCGCATTTTCCTGCTCAACAACACTAGCAAGCTACCACAAATACCCTCTTATACGGGCTCTTTCCTTGTGATCCATAGCACACTGACGGCTTTCTTAATCAATATTTGAGGCAAATAAAACTAGGTCTCCATTGATCACCTAAAACATGTGTATCTCCTGTATGATGACAAACCTACAGTGTGCCTCTCAAGAGCAGGGCAGAGAATTTCATCATGTACAGTATGTCTTTTCAGGTGGTGAGGGAGCCATGTACCCATGTGTTGAATACATGCTCATACTCTGTAACAGAACTGCTTTCTTTGGTCTCTCACTCTCCCCCGCAGTAATAATATAGGCCGGTTTAAGCTTGCTATTGTATGTTTTGTATTGTTAGAATTTTATATCATTCTTTCTCTCAACTATCTGTGATAACTATCACATTTTCACGATTTTTTTTCTGTTCAGTATCTGAGGTTCTAGTTTCTACGCCTTTCTCTTGACCTTAATTTTTTTACAAATTTTGTTCTTGTATTCTTATGTTCATTAAAGTACTTTCCATTTTCTCTCAGTCATTTACTTTCCTAGTCTTTTTTTTTTTACTCCTCCCTCAAGCATTCCTCCGATGTTGCAGTAACATAATTTGGGTGTGTCCACTCTCTGTTGACTTATTTTTCTTTCCTCATATTCAATGTTCTCTGATACTATTTTCTGCCCATTTCGTTTTCCGTATTTTTTTTCCTTTCTTCGTTGTACCAGTCCCTCCACACTCCTTTTTTATTGTAGTTTAATTACTATTCTCTCTTTATTAAAAAAAATCTGTATATATATATTCCTACTGCCCTCTCCTTTATTTGCAATCTGTACATGTCTAAAATTTTCCTTATGAAATATTGATTTACCTCCTCCTCCTCCTCCATCACGATGTCGCCTCTTTTTACTCTAATCTCCTTTTCATAACATATACCTATTTCTCTCTTTCATCTTTATTTATTACTACTGCGTCTCTTCTTCTTTCATTTACCCCTGATTTTCTCTCCATGCTTCCATACATTTTACTTTATTTTGATCCTCTTTCTCTATAAATTATCATCAATATCATCATCTACTCCTATACCTATTGACGCAAAGGGCCTTAGTTAGATTTCGCCAGTGGTCTCTATCCTCAGCTTTTAAATCAATACTTATCCATTCATCATCTACTTCACGCTTCATAGTCCTCAGCCCTGTAGATCTGGGTCTTCCAACTCTTTTAGTGCCTCGTAATGCCCAGTTCAAAATTTGTGAACTGATTTCTTTTGGGGAGTGTGAAGAGCGTAACCAAACCATCTCCATCTACCCTTCACCATTATCTCATCCACATATAACACTCGAGTTATCTCTCCTATAGTTTAATTTCTAATCCTGTACTGCCTTTTAACCCTCAATATTCTACTGAGGGCTATGTTCTTAAATCTACAAAATATGTTGGATATTGTTTCATTTTCATACCACGACTCATGTCCATAGAGCAACGCCGATCTCACTGAACTGATATATAGCCAGATTTTTTTTTTTTGTAATTTCAGGTGATTTGATTTCCAAATTTGATTAAACATAGGCATATCTCTATTAGAGACCATAGTTTCTAAATATTTAAATGATTTTACCTCATTAATCCTTTTTCCTTCCAATGAAAATTCATCTTCCATTGTATATTCTGTTCTCATCATATTTGTCTTTCTTCTATTTATCTTCAGCTCAAAATCATATGATATTTCATGCATTCTGGTAAGCAAGCATTGAAAATCCTGTTTAGTGCTTCGGATAAGGACAGCGTCATCAGATACTGTAGGTCAGCTAATATCCTATTACCAATCCAGTCCAATCCTTCTCCACCATCTCCAACTGTTTTATGCATCACAAAATCCATGAGGAGGATAAAAAACATAGGTGATAGTTTCGAGATGCGTCTATGATACACCAAAGAGACAAAAATAATGATTTATTAGCGACAGAACTTTAGTATTTGGGACACATAACAAACACATACATTTTGCTTCGAGGGGGAAGAGTGGCAATTCTGGAAGGGGAAACGTTATCAAGGTTACCCTATTTCCCATACTACTATTGAGTATCAAGATGGCGCCATAGCCAAAATGGTGGACATTCCTAATTTTGTAGCGAATTCACACGGTGGTGTTCCTTGTTGATCTAACTTTTTTATTTTTTTCTGTGAGGATTATTATGCAATCTCCAGCAGCTTTCGTCTCTGGAAAGTTGAGTATTGATTCTTTATAATGTATATATCTTAGCTCCTTTTTCACAGTGAAATTAGAGTGATTTACTGTGCTTAGGAGCTAGGAATGTTACGGGAGGCGCCATGGGCGCTGTCTTTCGTTAGGTATGTGTTATTTATTTAGTAGAACGACATTCCCGGTTGAAATAGCAATAATTTGTTAATTATGAAAGCTATTTAGGCATTTAATACTTGTAGAAATATTTATAGTATGTATAATTTTTAATTTCCTATGTCGATCGTATATGTTAGAGTTTCAGTGATTTAGGTAACTGAGATCTCGTCTTACCTAGGTAACCTAACCTAAGCGATGTAGTATACTTTCAGACATTTTTCTTTTTACCCTCTTTTATCGTTTTATCAATTCCTGTGGAGATAGATATCTCCTAGAATTATTATATAAACCGATACTCATCTCCAGTGGAGATTTAAGGGTATTCTCTCCTTCCCTCTGAGTGTAGCCTTAGGCTACAACCCTAGTTAGTTTGCCTTTGAGTAGACACTCAGGTTTGACTGGACTAGTGTTTTCTGTCTCTTCCCTTGGCCGGCAGATAGCAGGCTTTGGTTTTCGGTCAGAACCTGCAGCCGGACGGCAGGGTGAATAGTCATTCCCCTGCCGGCTAGGCTGCCGGCATAGGGGGCTAGACCTCCCTAGGCCGCACTTGATGTGGTTGTATGATGCCGCCACCTTTTGCCTGCGGTCTAGAAGACTAGTCCTGCGCTCAAAGACCTTAGGCTGAAGAATAGACATTCCTCTGCAGCCTAGGATGGCATCGGAACTGGAACTCTGTTTCTCCCTTGTTGAGAGTGTGCAGCACTGCCGCCATCCCCTTAACTGTACTGGCAGACACTAGGATGGTGCTTATACTGAAACCGAGTTTCTTAGGGGTGTGGTAGGACCGACAATCTTGCTGACTCCTTCCACACCTCATGCAGGACCCTTTTCCCTTCCACATTTGTCCTTTAGTTATGGCCTTCCCATCGCAACTCTTTGGGCCGCCGATTGCCGGTGGGTTGCGGGGCTAGCCGGGCTCCTTCATAACAGCTGTTGTCTGACTGCCAGCGGATATGCTGGTTGCCAGCGGATATGCTGGTTGCCAGCGGATATGCTGGTTGCCAGCGGATATGCCGGCTTCTGGCGGCCATGATGGATGCCGGGGGCCATGATAGCTGACGGCGGCCATGCCGGCCGCTGGCAGCTAGGACAACTGCCAGCGGCCATGACGGCTGCCTGCGGCCATGCCAACTGCCATAATGGCTGCCGGCGGCTATAGAGGCTGCCAGCAGCTATAATGGCTGTTGGAGGGAAGTCTCTTCTGTCACCAAGGTTCTTCAGTCCTCCCTTGGACTGCCGGCCACAAGTCCTGTTGCTGGGGTTCTAGACCAAGGGCCGACGCCGACAGGTACTGATTCAGCCAGCAGGATGCCTACTGTACCAGTGCAGATGGAGGCTTGCCTACCGGCTATGCGATAGTACTCGTGGTTGGATGGAAGCCTGAATGATGCATTCTCCCCTTCTATTTGAAACTTCTTTCTGGTGAAGGAAGTAAATTATATATTTACATCCTTATTTAGTGTATGCATACACAGTAATAAGGCAGTCCTTCAATCCATGCTTTCTCCCTCTCTTTCAGCTAGCATGCTGGCCGGGCTGTGTCGGCAGAGACGTGCTATGCCGGCTATATGCCGGCTGGATTACAGTATATGTTTATACTATGGTCAGTGTATTTGCATAATAGTATATACTGCAGATAGAAAGCTATTGTATATATTATATTAGTAGTTATTTTCCAACATATCTTGAGTATCCTTGCCCAGGTGCTTGCTGAGACCAATCCTATATTGAAAGAATAGAATTTTTCCAAAATTCTGATTAAAAATCAGTTTATGTTTCACCTTACAATATTAACTAAATTAGAGGGACAGTGATAGTACACTTTCTATCCATAAAGGTTAGAACCCTTATCTTTGAGCTTCCCTGACCAGGAAACTCCATTGTTTCAATATTGGAAGGAAGGCCACAGCAAATAGGCTGGATAGGATAAATAAATGTGTGTCTTTTATTTTTCCTATTCCAGTCAGCGTCATGCCAGCTGGACCATGCTGCCATATGCTAGCCATAGTGGCAGCACACTGGCTGAACTACATTATATGATTATACAGTAGCCAGCATTCTGCAATATACTATATTCTGCAAACAGAAAACTATAGTATGATTATACAGTAGTTAATTTCTAACATATCTTGGGTACCCTTGTGCAGGCTTCTGCTGAGAACGAACCTATATTGAAAGAATAGAATTCCTTCAATACTCTGATTAGAAATCAGTTATCCTTACCCCACAGTATTAAATAATTAGAAGGGGCAGTTGCTTTGTACACTTTTTCTACCCCTAGGGATTAGAACCCCTTCGTCCGAGTTGCCTTGATAAAGGAAACTTTATATTTAGTACTGAGGGGAGGTTACAGCAATTGCATACAGGGGATAAATAAGTATGTGTCTCCCACTATTCCTTTCTAGCTTACTATCCTAAGCTATAATAATTAATAGATGACTATTACGTATTGCTTATCAAGTGAGATAATCAATTATATACTCAATCTGCTTCCCTTTCTTTACAGTAGGAACCCCAGATGAAATGTGTTGCAGTCTTCTTCAATATTAAGAGTAAATACTTATACGGTCATAATGCATGCAGGTTTCATGCACCCTGCAATAATATTTCCAAAACCCTGCAATATTGGGACCCCCAAGTTTGCAATATCTGTCGGACATTTGTGACCGAAGGTTTTGGGTAATCCCAAGTGAATGGAGTCTAGGGATGCGGCACGTAAGAAACTACGCAATGGGGTAAGAGGGTTCCAGAAGATATCTCAGGGAACATACCTACCTAATGATAGGATGCGTAGCTTACTGTTCCTGAAAGCAAGTAAGGAAATAGTGGTGCCCCAGGTACGATTCGCACCTCCCTGTGTCCAGATAGCCTTCAGGACGGAGGGTAGGAAGGCACCCCCAGAAGAAGTTGACAATGTCATGTCAGAAATGCTTCCGTCTGTGCCGGCTCTGAAGCCGTCAACCTCGACATCTTCACCTTCTACCCCTCTATTAGACAAAATGGATAGAGCTTTGTGAAGCTCCACTTGTCGCCCCCCAAGGGTCATACAAGTGACACAGAGACCAAGACATCCTGACATGCTCCAAAACCAATCCCTGAAGGTATGCATAGCTTATGCCGATTTTAGACGGTAAACTCTACATCTCGAAGAAGATGGAAGCTGTTCCTTTAGATGAAATCCAGTTTTCGCGAAGCTTTAACGCTTTCCCTAATTGTTTCATTCAACTGAAGCATAAACCAACGTCAGAAAATGAAATGGAACTGAAGGAAGTCATGATTCTCGACCATGATAAGGCACAGGCTATCTTGTCAAGTAGCCTGAGAAAGGCGGGTTACTCAGTGTCGAAAAGGTTCGCACGAAGTAAGAGATACCCTACCTTTCTTGCTCCTGCTTGAATAGCATTCCCCTTTACGTGGAAGTCATTTAAATCTGTTGCCAAGGCAGTGGAGGCAGGCAAACCATGTCCTGCACTTGAGGAGTGCAAGCTTTAGTCACTAGCCTTACCCATGCAGGAGAAGGATTGGAAGGAAGTCTACTTAAGCTTTTCAGTAGGAAAACTAGACGCAGACGTCGCTGGACGATAGTTTAGCGCGAATCTCCCTAAACTCTCTGAGTTTCTTTTGGGCTAGGAACAAGAGAAAAAAGAGATTAGCAGCCTCCCTATCCCAACAGAACTGCATAGAGTTGTGTTCAGCCCATCAGAGTATCCCAGACATGCTCATGGTCTTTGCCAGACTACATATGGCCGCCTTAGTAAAAGACCTATATGCCTCTATGAAGGCTAGGAGAGCCTCTAGGGAGTTTGTGTTCACTGCCGTAATAGTGAAAGATGAACCCAGAAAGCTGATATCTTTCAACATCTAGGGTAGAGACCTCTTTCTAAACGAGGTAGTCAAAGAGGTGATTGAGAAAGCCACCACGGAGAATATGAGCCTTCTCCAGAAGTCGGGCATCTATTCAACGAGAAAGTCTTCCACTGATGTGGATCCCCAACCTAAAAGGAAGACGGAAAAGTCTAGACTTTTTCCTAGGTCTGTTCAACAACATCCCACAGTTTCTATGACCGCGGTGCGTCGAGGAGGTAAACCTTCTAATCAGTCGAAGCAAAGAGACGCTTCTGGTAGGAGGGAGGATCCTTCAGGATTGCTGGACCTTCGATCCTTGGGTCCAAGGCCTAATCAAGATTTTCTCAACTCTTCCCTACACTCCAACCCCGTTCTAGAAGAGTATACCTTAGAGCTCAAGAGTATACAGGTGGTAAGGAAAGTAAAGTCCATTGAATTCGATGGAAAGCTGTTTGGTGTTCACAAGAAGGACTCAAGAAAACTCAGAGTCATTCTGTACTTGTTGCCACTTAACAAGTTCAAATAAAACAGCAAGTTCAGGATGTTTATCCCTCTGAACATAAGGACCCTATTTCAAGAAGGAGCATTCACAGTCTTGATAGACCTGAAAGGTGCCTATTGGCAGCTTCCAGTCATTCACCCCCTCTCCTCCTACCTAGGATTCTATTTACAGAGGATAGCGTATGTCCTAAGAGCCGCCCGTTGAGATACTACCGCTAGAGAGTTAGGGGGTCCTTTGACTTGCCAGACAGTACCATATTGGATCCTTCTGGCCTATTCTTTACAGATTCTCCTCTGTCCTCATACACCTGACAACACTGAGATTACTAAACAATTCTTCTTCACCCCAGGGGTTAACTACGGCAATGTAATTGTTCAGTGGCTACTTTCCTCTTGGTAAGGGTAGAAGAGACTCTTTAGCTATGGTAAGCAGCTCTTCTAGGAGAAGGACACTCCAAAATCAAACCATTGTTCTCTAGTCTTGGGTAGTGCTATAGCCTCTGTACCATGGCCTTCCACTGTCTTGGGTTAGAGTTCTCTTGCTTGAGGGTACACTCAGGCACACTGTTGTATCTAGTTTCTCTTTCTCTTTTTTGTTGAAGTTTTTATTGTTTATATAGGAAATATTTATTTAAATGTTGTTACTATTCTTAAAATATTTTATTTTTCCATGTTTCCTTTCCTCACTGAGCTATTTTCCCTGTTGGGGCCCCTGGGCTTATAGCATCCTGCTTTTCCAACTAGGGTTGTAGCTTAGCATTTAATAATAATAATAATAATAATAATAATAATAATAATAATAATAATAATAATAATAATAATAATACTTATCTACTAAACAAAGTCCTAAGTATTTTCACGGAATTGGCAGACGCAGTCATGCAATAACCATGCCTAGAAACGATTCAGGTAACAAAGTTTCTGGATGAAAGGCTGGTGCGGGCCGCACCCAAAGCGGCTGGTCTGCGAGCATCCAAAGAAGTAATCCAGTTCCTGGAACATAGGGGATGCAAAATCAGCTTCAAGAAGTTTCGATTCTCTTCAGATCAAAGCTTCAATGGTGAAAAACCATCGGAGCATGAGGTCACCTTTCCCTTAGGGATGTAAAAGGATATCGCAAGGTCGGTCAAGAGACTACGGTAATCAGTCATGATTGCAAGACACTAACAGGAAAGAGATCTGAACTCTCTCCAGTTCACAGTAGTGACGGACACAGTGCTAAGAGCACAGCTGAAAGATGTGTTAAGAGTCTGGAGAAGATACGCATCAAACTCTCGAAGAGATCTAAAATAACTGATATCGGTCTTTCCTTGATCGCTTCCCAACCAATGGTAAAAGGCCAAAAGCCTATTGAGAACCGTGCCCTTGCAACTACCTCGGCTGTTGAAGATCCTCTGCATGAATGCCTAGTCGGAAGAGTGGGGTGCTCACACCCATCAGAGGAAAGTCCAAGGGGCTAGGTCTTTTCTACCCAAGGTCATGGTAGTCCTGTTGAGGTTGGGGAAACTCTCCCCCTGCAGATCAGGCCTCCTCAGGCTGATCTGGGACATCAAAACGATAATGAGACGTCTGACCAACAAGGCTCGAGATCGTCCAGTATAGTCTAGTTGATGTTAACAATCCCTTACGTAAAAGGATGGCACCTATCAGCAGTTCACGTATAATCGATCCACAATGTTACAGCAAATGCTCTACTCAGGCTCAAGCCGATAGAGTCAGAATGGTCCACAGACGCAAACCTATTCTCTCCTAGATGGGAACAAGTCCCGAGCTGCAGATAGACCTCTTCATGACGAAAGTCATCAAAAAACTTCCTCGATATGTAGCACCATACGAGGATCCTCTAGAGATAACGGACACCACGTCTCTAGTATGGAAGTGATGGACTCGGGAATTCCTGTTCCTTCCATCCAATCTCCTGCTGAAGGTCCTTAACAGGCTGAGATCCTTCCAGAGAGGGGCAGCTCTGGTGGCTCCCAAATAGCCCGAGAGCAACTGGTTCCCTTTAGTGAAGGAACTGAGGCTGAGGCAAGCCCTTGTACTGAACCCAGCAGCATCTCAGAGGGTTCAGAAGTTAATTTCCTTCAATTTATTACAGAGAGCCCAAACCCTTCATTTCACGATTTTCTCACCCTAGTTGTTAGGAAAAGATTTGGGATCTCAGAAAGCAATATAGAATTCTTAGAAGAATACAAGTCTAAGTCAACTAGAAGTCAATATGAGTCATATTGGAAAAAGTCAGTTGCTTTTGCAAAAGCAAAAGGACCAAAAGAAATTTCAATGAACTTCTGTCTGTCCTTCTTTGTCCACCTTCATAATCAAGGTCTGGCAGCTAACACGATAACTACGTTCAAGTCAGCCTTGACTAGACCTCTTCTATATGTCTTTCAAGTTGATCTGGCAAATGAAATCTTTGATAAGATTCTGAAGGCATGTGCAAGGCTTAGGCCTGCAGCACCTCCAAAGCCCATCTCATGGTCTTTGGACAAGGTCCTACATTATGCCTCATCTGTGAACAATGAAGATTGTCCCCTCAAGGATCTAACCCAAAAGGTTATCTTCCTGTTGGCTATAGCCTTTGGGGCTAGAGTAAGTGAAATAGTGGCCCTATCTAGAGATGAGGGACACATTCAGTTCACAGAAGCGGGAGAACTGAATCTCTTTCCTGATCCAACCTTTCTCGATAACAACGAGCTACCCACTAAAAGATGGGGTCCCTGGAGAATCTGCCCTCTGAAGGAAAATGTCTCTCTATGTCGTGTAGAGTGTCTAAAGGTCTATTTTCATAGAACTTCAGACTTCAGGGGAGGACAGCTCTTCAAAGGAGAAACCTCTCGATCGAACTTGTCCCTAAAACAACTAAGGGTGAAACTCACTTACTTTATTCTCAGAGCAGATCCTGACAGTACACACAAAGGTCATGATCCGAGGAAAATTGCTTCATCGCTGAACTTTTTTTAGTATATGGACCTTGAGCGTCTTCACTCATACACTGGATGGAAATCATCTGGAGTGTTCTACAAACACTATGCTAAGCAGGTCCATGAACTGAAGCACTATGTGATGGCGGCGGCAGGTAGTGTAATAAAATCTGTCGTCTAATTACTGCGATGAAGAGTTAATTTATTGGGAATATCAATTAAAGGGAAAAGGTGTCGACACTGTGGCGTGATGTTGCAAAACAACCCCACACCAATGAATCACTCTAACTGACATTGTCCCACAACTCAAACTTTCCCCTCACTTTATGAACTGGACTCTTGGACATAAGGAAAATTGTAACAAAACATACCATTAAAACTATATTTCTTAAACTAAAATAAATCATAAACTATCCGCAATCAAAATAAACACTTAATACTAATCAAAACTTAACACTATATATATATATATATATATATATATATATATATATATATATATATATATATATATATATATATATATATATATATATATATATATATATATATATATATATGTATCTATCTATCTATCTATCTATCTATATATATATATATATATATATATATATATATATATATATATATATATATATATATATATATATATATATATATATATATATATAATAACCAAAACACCATTTATATAAACCCGCCAAAAAAACTGTCAGAACTTAACATTAACCGCACACCACCAACACCAAAAACAAGTATGAGTATATATAAAATTACGTGACCAACACTCGTTCACGGAAAGCCAAACTGTCTTTACGGCACAGTGCACACTAACACAGCTCTGTGATCAACAGTCCGCTTGGTGGCAATTTGCCATAACTGCCTCGGTTATTGGGGTGGTCGTTATAATCATAATCATCATCATTATCATCCTCTTCGTCATAAACATCATCATCATCATCTTAAACATCATCATCATCAGCATTCTTAATTCAAAGAGCAAATCCAAAGAGCAGACTAAATATGATCGTAATTCAGGCCATGTCATCAACGGTTGGGCAACAATCAAAACTAAGTTTTCTCCAAAGGAGGAATACGGCCTGCCAAAATAAGAAAAGAAAAACACTTATGAACACTCCAAGCTAACTAAACTATCGCACTATAATTAAAGATAAATAATAAATTGTTCCTATCATTCACAATCACGACAAGCAAAGATAAACAAAACTGTACTTACTTTTTAGATAAATAAACAGTTCCACGCCTGTAAATAATAATGATAATCCAGCATTCAAATCACAAGAACTGACGCTTACAGCAGTCAAATCAAAATAAGCATTCACCCAAGACATTCACCACTGTCGTAACCTAACTAAAAACATAAACAAACAATTTCATTTATACCAACAGTCTCTCTCACAACAAACGATCAATGCACTCTCTCTCTCTCTCTCAAAATAATCCTCCACATTCCTCCCCCCTTTACCAAATCCTTCTCACACAACTTACATTATTTTTTCCATTACCCAGTCGCAGTCGGGAACGGGACCTTTATTCCGAGTAACTGAGCCTCCATATACTGTCTTATTCACTTCTTCCTTATCACATTTATTCGCTACATTAACACTATTCCTATCTAAATCCCTGTCATCTAATATATCATGTACAATCATATCTACCTCGTTCTCATCTGGCCCTAAGATTACACTCATTTCTGTAAACAGTTCATCCATATCATCAAAAACCTTCTCAACTTTAGCAAAAGATTCATTCATGCTACTTATCATTCTCCTATCTCTCATTCTCGCATTCGTCATCCTTTCTTTTACATCATCTAAGGAAAAGCCACACACACTAGAGGTATCATTCATACTCAGCCATGATTCATCTGTATTAACACATTTATCACCCATACACACTTGCACATTTACACCCTTGTCATACTTTTTTTTTATTCTCACTTTTTCTTATAAAATTTTCCCTTTTTTCATCCTTACTTAAAACTCTCAAACGCCTCTTTTTTTCTATATTCAACTAACACCAATTGTTTATTTTCCAGCCCTAACTTCTCATGCATACTAGATTCATACTTGCTCATTTCCAACCATTTATTCATCCCTTTCTCACAAACATTGATCCTATTCCTTCTTCACACACAGGAGGACTCACCCAGTTGAGCCCTCTTACACTCTAGTTTCCCAAACACCCTGGCTGACTTAATAACTTCTTCTTACATACTCTAGCTACATGCCCCTCTACACCACATTCAGTACACTTACCCTGCGGTTACTTGCACGTTCTAGCATAATGACCATCCTTACCACAATTACCACAAATCACATTCATATGATTACTACGACATCCACTCGCTATATGCCCAGTCATACCACACCGATAACATTTTACCCCTTTCTCTTTCTTTCACTCGCTAATTATATGACCTACCTCACCACATCCAAAACAAGCACCTAGAGCCCATCTACATTCATTCTTCTTATGCCCTACTTTCCCACACCTATAACACTTCTTTTCACGGACACAACTACCTGACCTACCTTGCTGCGCACTAGCACTCCTATCCCTCCTTGCCTACAGCCTTCATTTGTCCTTACAGGTATTTCCACATTACTCGCCCTAACACTCCTATCTACTATACTATCAGCTACCCTCATCGGTCCTCTCATAACAGCATCTCTAAAACTAACAAATTCTGGCACACTTTCCTCCATTCCACTTCTTACACTCAAAGATTTACTTTCTTTCATGCACCTATCTAACTCATAATTCTCAACTATCTCTAGTATATCATCCCATGTCAATCTCTCTTGTGTCCACCTCATTTTCTCCTTCCATTTCAAATAATAAATTCACACACATCTCAAGTATGGTCACAGAAAACTTCCTCATTAACTCCATTAACTCCTTATTCTCATTTATACCTTCCTTAACCTTCTCTTCCACTATCAACCCATTACCCAAAGCAGAGGCTACTCCACTGACTGCGCCTTCACTAATGAAAGTTTTCATCTTTCCCATTACCTGCCCCATTATAGCTTCCATTCGTTCCCCATTCTCACGCATCCTTATCTCAACACCCTCTTCCAATCTCTCTACAGTTCCCTTTAGCACTTTCAGTTCCTTTCGCATCTCCTCATTCTCACAATTCAACCTCTTATTCTTATGCAGCAACTTCTCGTCACACTCCTTACTCAGCCGCAATTTCTCCCTTAATGATTTGCTCTGCTCTTCCATTTTCAGTCTTAACTCTAAATATCTTATCCTATTTAGTCCTTAGTCTAATAGTCCAGCTATCAATCCCACCTCAGCTGTCCCTATTCTGGCGCCAAAATAATGTGGCGGGATTTTGCAAAACAACCCCCACACCCTTGAATCACTCTAACTGACAATTGTTCCACAACACAAACTTTCCCCCTTACTTTATCAACTGGACTCTTGGACAGAAGGAAAATTGTAAACAAAACATACCTGTAAAACTAAATATCTTAAACTAAGATAAATCATAAGCTATCTGCAATCAAAATAAACACCTAAAACTAATCGAAACTTAAATATTATATATATATATATATATATATATATATATATATATATATATATATATATATATACATATATATATATATATATATATATATATATATATATATATATATATATATATATATATATATATATATATATATATATATATATATAATATATATATATATCTATATATATATATATATATATATATATATATATATATATATATATATATATATATATATATACATATATGTATATATATATATATATATATATATATATATATATATATATATATATATATATATATATATATATATATATATATATATATATATATATATATATATATATAATAACCAAAACACCATTTATATAAACCTGCCATAAAAACTATCAGAACTTAACATTAATCGCACAGCACCAACACCAAAAATAAGTATGTGTATATGTAATATTACGACACCAACACTCGTTCACAGAAAGCCGAACTGTCTTTACGGCACAGTGCACACTAACACAGCTCTGTGATCAACAGTCCGCTGAGTGTCAATTTGCCATAACTGCCTCGGTGATTGGGGTGGTCGTTATAATCATAATCATCATCATCATCATCATCATCATCATCATAAACATCATCATCATCATCATCAATCTTAATTCACAGGGCAAATCCAATGAGCAGTCTAAATATGATCGTAATTCAGGCCATGTCATCAACGGTTGGGCAACAATCAAAACTAAGTTCTCTCCAAATGAGCAATACAGCCTGCCATAATAAGAAAAGAAAAACACTTATGAACACTCCTAGCTAAGTAAACTATCGCACTATAATCAACGATAAATAATAAATGGTTCCTATCATTCACAATCACGACAAGCAAAGATAAACAAAACTGTTCTTACTTTTTAGATAAATAAACACTTCCACGCTGATAAATAATAAAGATAATCCAGCATTCAAATCACAAGAACTGACGCTTATAGCAGTCAAAACAAAATAGCATTCACCCAAGACATTCACCACTGTCGTAACCTAAATCTCATTTATACTAACAGTCTTTTTCACAACAAACAATCGATACACTAAATACCCCCCTCTCTCTCTCTCTCTCTCTCTCTCTCTCTCTCTCTCTCTCTCTCTCTCTCTCTCTCTCTCTCTCTCTCTCTCTCTCTCTCTCTCTCTCTCTCAGGATTTGGCAAACAAAAAAATAGATAAAAAAAAAAATTAATCCTCCACAACACTTCCAGTGTGATACCTTTTAGGTGAATGTTGCTATGGTGACACCAATCTGTTCAAAATCTCAGGTGTGGAATTATACATTTAAGAATTATGCTGTGTGTACGCAGTAAAGTGTTGATAGGATACAACATTTACAGAAATTATAAAAGAAAAATTTATTAAAATTTTTCAATCTTAGAGTAGCACTCATCATTTCTTCCCTTTCTTTGGGGGGGGGGAGAATAATTTCTGTATACGTTGCACCTATAATTCTTTTAACATGTTACATTTGTTTCACTTGTTATTCCATCTAGTCATTTATTAGAAATAAATGTCTATTAGAATGTAATTGTGTCCTACTTCACCCGGCAATTTGCATATTAAAAATCCAGAGTTCTTTGACTTACTCATTTATGTAAATCTCATATCATTGTATGCTTACAAACAATGGATATAGTGGACACTGATATTGTTCTGACAATATATTCAAACCGTGAGACCGTTTGTATACCCAGTGAATACTTATGTTTGTTCATACAATATATGCTAACCTTGAGGCCCCGTTTCTACCGTCTACTGTGACTCTTCCCTGTAGGGGGCAGGTAGTACTAACATTGTCTATGATTAGTTTTAATGACGGAAAACCGTAACGTCATTTGTCTCAAATGGGCCAGATGACCATAGAAAAATCGTCCCAAGGTTAAGGCACTGATGAAAATCCACAGATATAGTACTTTGTAGTACTTTCTAGTAAAGCTCTGGTAAACTTCCATCATGACGACATGGTTTGATCCCAAAAACGGATTTTGAGTGAAGAGAAAAATATATTTTTGGGTGAGAGAGCCATGTCATCCTGATGGACCCACCCTCCTTTTCTATAGAAAAGGCCTTCGCAGAATCCCTCCTGAAACTTCTATATCTGTAGCACCAATGTCAATGCTACAAGGAATGTCCGCCATCTTGTGTATGGTGCCATCCTGATACTCAATAATAGTATGGAAATAGGGTAACGTTGATAATCGCTCCCCTTCTAGAATTGCCACTCTTCCCCTTCAAAGCTAAAACGCTATTCGGGTGAAGATCGCTATGTAATGTGTCTTATCAAAATATATGTCCCCTGATTTATGCGATATCCCTAAGAGAATGTTAAGGATATTCGCGCCAGGAGTTAGAATTCTGGAGACCTAAAGATATATTCTCTGGGAATATCAATGTAGTACATATATCCCTTGGAAGCTACTATCTCACCCAAAAATAGATTTTTTGCTTCGCTCAAAATCCAGTACTTCCTACATTTCGTTAATGTCGTTTACTGTATTGCAATATTCGTGTTCTTCGAGCAAATTTTCTCGACATTACAGCTGTGTCGAAACAGTATGTTATTCTTTTGTGCTCAGAGACTTTGGTTCCTGATATGACGCACTCATCTGAGCTCCTTCTAACTGGTTTTAAGAAGCTAATAATGTTGAAAGGCAATGCTATCCCTTGCGCCAGGGGAATAGTCGTGTACATTAGGACTGACTACCCTGCTTCTCCCAAGGCCTGCTATGAATGTGGATGTCATGAGATTAAGTTAATAAAAGTTTTTAGCAGGCATAACAACTTCTATTTGTGTTCAATCTACCGGAATTCTGATATGCATGATTGTATCTTCGATTTTTTTCTTACCATTATAGCTATGATAAAAGAAGATGATACAAAGGTCTCTTTTGTCTTTGTTGGTGATCTCGATACTCACCATAGGGAGTGGCTAAATTCTGTTTTTTCTACTGATCGCTATGGCTTAAGAGCCTTAAACTTTGCCTCTGAAACCGGCTGCGAGAGAGCCATAAGTGAAGCTACTCACAGGTCTGGTACCTGCTTGGAGCTCGTATAAATCGACTCCCCTGGCGTTATTACAAGTAGGGTCTGTTCTCCAGTTGGGACATCTGATCATATGTTGATTTCATTAGTAGTGAAGACTGAGCAGCCTTTCCCTGATTTATCTTACTCATGTAAGGTTTATATGAAATCACAAGCA
>NC_090729.1:11529200-11536700 GCF_036898095.1 Palaemon carinicauda
GGTAAAATTTTGAGTGATTAATAGGATTAATCTTTGATACAAGAGCCGTAGCCTACCAGAGGTGTCCTGGACACTGTCACTCGCTAGGTATAAATTAGTTAGTCAGAGTGACATTCCTGGTTGTTTTGCTTAATAAATTTTAGCTATTTAGCTTTACATAGGATTTCCTTTCGTGCTTAGTATTATTTGGCGAAGTATTCGCCATTCTGGCCTACGCTAGGCCATGTAGCCTAGTCGTTTGGTCCTAGTACTTAATGCATGATTTTGGTTTTTCCGAGTGTAATTAAAAGTTTATTAAAGCTTTAGGCTATATTTTATACATTTTAGACTGTGTGGAATATTTCCAAGATTGTATACGTGAGAGTTTCGGTGAATTAGGTAATCGATTCTCTTGGTGCCTAGGCTAATTGCTTATGGAGCTTTAGTATACTTTATTATTCTCCCCGGTTGCTTTCTTTTCTTCGGAGAAGGTATGCAATCCCTTTCCCTCTGTTTAAGCCTTGGGCTTATCCCTCATCCATGCATGCCGACAGAGCCGGACGGCATTGGTCAAGGAAGCCTGAATTAAGTTTCTCCCCTTCCTTATATGCACTCTTTCGGTTGCCGGGCTTGGGGGGTTGTGTACACTCTTATCCCAGCATCCATTCTATTTTCTTCTAGTGCTGTACCTGTCCCGGCTGCCGGCCTATGAGGCCGACAGCCGGGCAGGTGTAGTCTTCTGGTTCTTTTGCTGCCGGCTGGCATCGGTCTTGTACCTTTGCCGGCCGGCTTATGTCAGTCCTTGTCTGCCGGTCACCAAGAGTGTGGCCGGCAGCTAGGTACTACCTTGTGTAGTTACTGGCCGGCAGTCATTGCCGGCCAACACAGGCTGTTGCTGGCCGGCAGCTACTGCCGCCGGCACAGGCATTTGAACCAGAGGGCTGCCGCCCTATAGCTGTTAAGTAGTATACTTTAAAGCTAATTGTGGTGTGTGCCGGCCTGCAAAGGCAGGCCGGCACACATCCTCCTATACTGTACTAGTATTCTTCTGTATAGCATATACAGTAAGAAGAAAACTATAGTAAAAGTTTAGGTACAGCACTGTATCTTCTAACACTATTGTGTTTTCTTGCACAGCCCTTTGCTGTTGCCCTCAGACAGGAAGCAGAGTTCTTCCCCGTCTATTATCCAGGATTTTAAAATCATTGCCTAGGTGTGAGCTCCACCTGTTTCCTCTGGAAACCTTGCATTGGTTACTCTAGTAGAGATAAACCATTTTGATTTTATTATCTGGAAAGCTGCAACAATGGGTTGTGAAGGAAACACAAGTGTGTGTCTTTCCTTTATGAATTGTTATGCTATACTATGCATATCCAAGTGATACATAGTTCACTTGATACTCATGGAAATTCTTTCTCTTTACAGGAGGACCCTCCGAAGTGCGGAAATGTTTTCTGCAATGTCCGTAGCAGGAACCTCTGCGGACATGAGTGTTGTGGGAGACACGCAGCATGCGCTGTCTCCAAGGATGATCTCCAGTATTGGGACCCTCAGGTATGTACTGTATGCACTCACCTGATTACTGAGGCTTTTGATTCCCCTAGAACGGCGGAATCAAGGGATATAGCTAGGGAAAAGCTCCGTACTTGGGTAAGGGTCTTCAAGAAGAACACCTCTGGCCCTTATCTTCCTAGTGAGAAGATGAGGGCGTATCTTTTTCCCCAGGCATCAGCTGAAGCAGTGATTCCCCAGCCTCAAGAGGAGATCCCCCAAGACCTAGTCCAGGTGGACGAGGAAGTCGCAGATGCGATGCAAGACATCCAGTTGTGTGACAGGATGTCTGAAGTGGACGAAGGTTTGGAAGAAGACCTCCTGGCAGAAGGTCAGGATCAAGTTCAAACCCCGGATGTGGGTCGACGAGGTGTCGGCTACTCCGGTTCAGATGCCGGAGCCCATCCCCTCAACATCCGCTGGTCTCCCAGTAGAACTGGGACAGGCCCTCTCTTCGATTGTTGGAATGATCCAACAAATGCAGAAGGAGAATCAGGAGAAGGCGGCTGCAATGGAACTGCGTATGCAGTCCCTAGCAGAATCACATGGGCCCCGGAAAAGGCTCAATGTGAAAGACCTTCCCATATGCTCAGATGCTAACCCATGGAGGTATGCTGAGCACATGCCAATGACGACTGGTAAGATCGTCATTTCGGATAAGCTGGGTTCAGTTCTCCTAGAGGAGGTAGAATTCTGGCCCAGCAAGGCATCATATCCGGACTGCTATGTCCGGCTGAGAAAAGAACCAGCTTCAAGGGAGGAGACAGAGCCGAAAGAGGTCATTATTATGGACCACGCTAAGGCTCAAGCCCTACTTTCATCCTCGATGAAAGAGAGGGGCTTCTCGAATTCGAAGGTAGCAGCATTGAGCAAGAAGCTCCCTTCTTTTGTGTCCTCTTCTGATAGAGCCTTCCCCTTTTTACAAAAAGGGTTTGCGGCTGTCCTAAAGGCAATCGAGGCCGGCAAGCCTTGCCCCTCCCTGGAGGAGTGTAAACCCTTGTCGCTGGCTCTGCCTATGGACCACAAGGACTGGAAGGATGTCCATCTGACATTCTCAGTGGGAAAGTTGGAGGCTGATATTGCCGGACGGCAATTTGGCGAGGACCTCCCCAAGTTGTCCGAATTTCTTTTACGAAGAGAGTTCGAGACAAAAGAAAGACTGGCTGCCTCAATGTCTCATCAGACTACTCTTGAGACGATGGCAAGTGACCCTAAGGTCCATGAAATGTTCATGGTAGTGGCTAAGTCTCACCTAGCCACAGTGACGAAGGACCTTTATGGCTTCGTCAAGGCAAGGAGAGCTTGCAGGGAGTTCGTGTTCACCGGGGCTTCGGTGAGACACGAGCCAAGGAAGTTAATATCCTCCAACATTTGGGGAAAAGACCTTTTCCCTACCGATGTGGTCAAAGAGGTTGTTGATAAGGCCGCCGTGGAGAATAGAAACCTTCTCCAGAAGTGGGGCCTGGCTATCAAAAGAAAATCTTCCCCGGATGAGGGTCCTCAACCAAAGAGGAAGAATATGAGGACTAGGCTACCGTCTCGGCCAGCCAAGCCTTATAGACAGCAACAGCAACTGCAATTGCCTTTGCCTCCAGTGCCCCAGAGGGTGGCACAAACCCCGACTACTTTTCAGTGGGTACCCCAGGCTGTGCCAGGTCAGTCAACCACATTCACCCCAACGTTCGAAGGACAGTCTTCTTCCTTTCGTGCAAAACCTAGAGGAGCAGCCAGAGGCTCGTCTAGGCGCCCCTCAAGGGGAAGGGGATTCAGAGGTGGTCGTGGTCAGGGAGGCAAGACCTCAGGACGGCAGTCCAAGTGAAACGATACCGGTAGGAGGGAGACTGATGAAATTTTGGGATCGCTGGACCTTCGATCCCTGGGCCCAAAGCCTACTCAAGAATGGACTGGGTTGGAGCTGGTACAGCACTCCACCCCCATGCCTTCGGTTTTTCCAACACTCCACCCCCATTTTGGAGGAGTACGTTCAAGAACTGTTGGAGAAAAATGTGATCCGAAAGGTGAAGTCCATCAAATTCCAAGGGAGGCTGTTTTGTGTTCCCAAGAAAGACTCGGAAAAGCTCAGAGTCATTCTGGACTTGTCACCACTCAACAAGTTCATAGTGAATTGCAAATTCAAGATGCTAACACTGCAACACATAAGGACCTTACTGCCCAAGAGGGCATACTCAGTCTCTATAGACTTGTCAGACGCCTATTGGCACATCCCAATCAGCCGTCGACTCTCCCCCTACCTAGGGTTCAGGCTACAACGGAAACTGTACGCCTTCAGAGCCATGCCATTCGGGCTAAACATAGCCCCAAGGATTTTCACGAAGCTTGCGAGCGCAGCTCTCAAACAATTACGCCTAAAGGGAATTCAGGTAGTAGCCTACCTGGACGACTGGCTGGTGTGGGCAGCATCCGAGACCGAATGCTTGCAAGCTTCCAGTCAGGTGATCCAGTTCCTAGAGTACCTAGGCTTCAAGATCAACAAGAAAAAGTCTCGACTTTCTCCATCCCAAAAGTTCCAGTGGCTGGGAATCCACTGGGACCTTTTGTCACACAGTTTCTCCATCCCAATGAAGAAAAGGAAGGAGATAGCGGGCTCTGTCAAGAGACTTCTAGATTCCAAAAGGATATCAAGACGCGAACAGGAGAGGGTACTAGGCTCTCTCCAGTTTGCTTCAGTGACAGACCCAGTGCTAAGAGCACAGCTAAAGGATGCAACCGGAGTTTGGAGAAGGTATGCATCAAACGCGCGAAGAGACCTGAGAAGACCAGTGCCGCCTCGGCTACGTACTCTTCTCAGACCTTGGTCCCAAGCCAGACATCTAAAGAAGTCGGTTCTTCTTCAGCCACCTCCCCCGTCGATGACGATTCACTCAGACGCCTCAAAGGAGGGATGGGGAGGTCACTCTCATCGGAAAAAAGTCCAGGGGACTTGGTCCAAGCTATTCAGGACCTTTCATATAAACTTTCTAGAAGCTATGGCAGTGCTCCTTACCTTAAAGAAAGTCTCCCCGCGTCACTCGATCCACATAAGATTAGTGACAGACAGCGAGGTGGTTGTGAGATGCTTGAATCGACAAGGGTCGAGGTCACCACCTCTCAACCAAGTGATGTTAGCCATTTTCCGATTGGCAGAAAAGAAGAAGTGGTACCTGTCGGCAGTTCACCTTCAAGGAGTCCGCAATGTGACAGCGGACGCTCTATCCAGGTTCACACCGATAGAGTCGGAATGGTCCTTAGATGCAGGATCATTTTCCTTCATTCTGAATCAAGTCCCAGAACTGCAAATAGACCTCTTTGCGACGAAAGACAACAAGAAGTTGCCCCTGTACGTGTCCCCGTACGAGGACCCCTTAGCGGAAGCAGTGGACGCAATGTCCCTCGACTGGAACAGATGGTCCAGGATTTATCTGTTCCCTCCTCACAACCTTCTGTTGAGGGTCCTCAACAAACTGAGATCCTTCAAGGGGGTAGCGGCAATAGTGGCCCACAAGTGGGCGAACAGTATGTGGTTCCCCTTGGCGTTGGAACTACAGATGAAGTTCGTGCCGCTACCACATCCAGTTCTGACCCAGTGAGTCCAGAAGTCGACTGTCTGCGCTTCATTACAGAAAACCCAGACCCTGCAGCTCATGATTTTCTCGCCCTAGCGGTGAGAAAGCGTTTCGGGATTTCGAGAGCCAGCATAGACTTCCTAGAGGAATACAAGTGCAAATCGACTAGAAGGCAATATGAGTCATCTTGGAGAAAATGGGTGGCCTTTGTAAAGGCAAAGAATCCGCAGGAGATCTCAACAGACTTCTGCTTATCTTTCTTCATCCACCTCCATGGCCAAGGATTGGCAGCTAACACGATTTCAGTGTGTAAATCGGCTTTGATGAGACCCATTTTATTTGCCTTCCAGATCGACCTAGGTAACGAGATCTTTAATAAAGTTCCGAAAGCCTGCGCTAGGCTCAGACCTTCAGCACTTCCAAAGCCCATTTCATGGTCTTTAGACAAAGTTCTTCATTTCGCCTCCCTGTTGAGCAATGAAGAATGTGCGTTAAAGGATTTAACGCAAAAAGTTATTTTCCTATTTGCACTCGCGTCCGGGGCCAGGGTTAGTGAGATCGTAGCCCTCTCGAGAGAGGCAGGTCGTGTTCAGTTCCTGGATGGGGGGGAGCTGAACCTGTTTCCGGATCCTACGTTTCTCGCCAAGAATGAGTTACCCACCAACAGGTGGGGTCCCTGGAGAATCTGCCCTCTGAAAGAAGATGCATCTCTATGTCCAGTAGAATGCCTAAAGGTCTATCTTCGTAGAACTTCAGACTTCAAGGGTAGTCAACTATTCAGGGGAGAAACATCAGGCTCAAATTTATCTCTGAATCAACTCAGAGCGAAAATGACATATTTTATTCGCAGAGCGGATCCTGACAGTACACCCGCAGGTCACGATCCGAGGAAAGTTGCCTCATCCCTAAATTTCTTTAATTGTATGGATTTTGAACATCTCCGTTCATACACGGGCTGGAAGTCTTCCAGGGTGTTCTTTCGCCACTATGCGAAGCAAGTAGAGGAACTTAAGAGATCTGTGGTAGCAGTGGGTCGTGTAGTTAACCCTACTGTTTAACTCTGCGAGGAACAGTGGTCTTAATTGGGACGATTAAGTCCAGGGTGAGTGTGTAGGTACATACTGTACTACAAACTAAATGAGGGCACCAAGTGCCCATATAGACTGTTCCTTCTTTCAAAGGTGAACCTTGCATAAGTTCAGACATGTGTGCCAAGCGTTTCTAACGCTAATGTGATTGATTTGTAATACAGATTTTTATGACTTGATACCTTGGTATCTTATTAAAGTGGTGTTTAATGGTTTTTCTTTCAGATAAACAAGTTCTGTTTACTATCATACTTATGCTTAAAGTTTTGGGTTACCCTCTTTTATATAAATATATATATTTGTTGTTAACCTGTCTGTTTATTATCTGTCAATAAACTTGTTCTTGAGAACCTTGCGTCTCTCTCACCTGTGTCAATTTATTGGTATAATTGAGCATTTTAATTCTATGTATCTTATCCGGGATAATTCTGATAGAATTGTTCTGTTATGCAAGCTATGTTGCATTGGTTTATGTAAGTCCCCTAATGGGAGGACTCCGTCCCATAAAGGGACGAGGGCGGTTTTATTAGTTTCTTCCTATGCGGATATAAACCTTTGTCCAATACAAGTATTGTGCGGATTACTGGTCAATAGATTGACGCAGTGGTTCTATACAAACTATGCTTTACTTAATATAGGGCGAGACCACTATATTAGCTTGCCTGGTTTTCATACATAGATATATGTACTCTTCGAGACTTTCCAGAGTCTAGTAGGACTCTTCCCTGTAGGGGGCAGGAAGGTCTAACATAGTTTATAGTTAGTTGAAAAGATGTATAACGGTAACATCTTAGGTCTCTAGGTCTAGTCGACCGGGAATAAATACCTCCGGGGAGTACGGCACGTTCTGAGAATCCACAGATACAGTAATGCTCTGGTACACTTCCATCAGGACGACATGGCTTGAGCCCAAAAAACGGATTTTGAGCGAAGCGAAAAATCTATTTTTGGGTGAGATAGCCATGTCGTCCTGATGGACCCGCCCTTGCCTTTCTGAGAAAGGGCTGTAGGACCCCTCCCTACATACAGTATCTGTAGCACCTCGTGTACGCTATAAGGAATACAGATGGCGCCAGGATTGGCGCCAGGCACGCATACGAATCGGGGGATTGGGAAGCCTTGGGAGCGGCTCCCCCTTTTTCTTTCCCGAATTCGTATCTCGTCAATCTCCCTCCTACGTGACGAATCTCTGTTCAGGTCGTAGATTGCCATGTGACGTGTCTAGAATACGTCCTCTGATATGTCGCGATATCCCTTTCACGAGGGATACTCGCTCCAGGAGTTAGAATTCTGGTACCTTAAGGTAAATTCTCTGGGAA
>NC_090729.1:11544200-11569200 GCF_036898095.1 Palaemon carinicauda
GGGTATATTTCTATCTTTCCAGATTCTTCTTAGCCTTCCAAATGCTTTCTGGCCACTTGAGATTCGGTCTTGAATTGCTCTTTCCATATTTCCATCTGCTGTGAAAAACACTCCCAAATATTTAAACTCATTCACTTGTTCCACTTCTCCCTCTGATAGCTGTATTTCTAAGGCCTCTCTCTGGCGTCCAATTTTCATACTTTTGGTTTTCTCTCTATTTATCACTAATTCATACCTACTGCACTGCTCCTCCACCATTCTCAACACTCTCTGAAGTTCCTTCTTAGTTTCTGCTAAAAGCACTATGTCATCTGCATACCTCATGTTAGATATTTTTGTCCCTCCTATATCTATGCCACCCTCATAATCTCTAAGTGCCATTCTCATAACCCATTCCAAGTATAGGTTGAAGAGGTGTGGTGATAGTGGGCAACCCTGTATAACCCCACCAGTGGTTATGAACTCTTCTGTCAAACACTTTCCTTTTCTTACTCTAGCCGATGTCCTTTCATACAATCTCCTGATGGTTTCCAGTATTTTTGGTTCTAATCCCCATTCCTTCAAAATCCTAATCATTCCTTCCCTCCATATGGAGTCAAACGCTTGCCTGAAGTCAATAAATACACAATACAGATCTTTTTCCTTCTCCCAGAATTATTCTATGATTTGTGAGAAGGTGAATACATGATCGATTGTTCCTCTACCCGCCCTAAATCCTGCTTGACCCTCATCAATTATTTCCTCTTCTTGTCTTGCTATTCTACTTTGTATGATTTTTGCTAAAACTTTATAAGCATGTGGTAATAGACTGATAGGCCTATAATTTTTGCATAAGGTGGTGTCCCCTTTCTTGTGTGTTGGAATTATAATGTTTTCAGTCCAATCATTTGGAGCTGCTTGTCCATCTACTATATCCCTGCATAAATCACACAACCATCTTTCTACTATTTCACCGCCAGCTTCAAGCAATTCCTTTGGTAGTCCATCTATTCCTGGTGCTTTCCCACTTGACATAGCTCTTAAATCTTTTCCCACTTCTTCTATCAGGAGATCTGGCGTTTCCTGTATGTTCCATAGCTCTCCTCTTAGTTCTGGATAATCTTCTCCAGTTACCCGTCCTCCACTTCCTTTTAGTTGTTCCTCGTAGTGCGTCTTCCAGATCTTCTCAACATCAGCCGTTGCTGATACCTTGTTGCCATCTGCATCTCTTACAGCAATTCCATTGTTTTTTTAACCCCTTGTTGATATGTCTACTGCGGTGAATAGCTCTCTTGAATAGCCGTTTCTGAAACATTCCTCATATGTTTTACACAGGTCTTCTATCCATTTTATTTTTGCTCTTTTTGCATTTATTGTCCACTGCTCTGCACTTTTGTCTATAACTTGCTTTGTTTTCTTGGGATGGGTTTTCATTCTTTGTCTTTTTTGCTTCTCTACTCTCTTGGCATGCATCCAATACTTCCTCTGTGACCCACTGTTGCTTTGCTCTCCTTCTCCTTCCCAAAATACTGTCGGCTTCCTCTTTAATTATGTCTCGTCCCCGACGCCACTTTTCCTCTGTTGTCTCAAGTACTATTAGTGGTTCAAAACGTCCTCCTTCTCTTACTTTGAAGGCAGTTTTTACTTCCTCGTTCCTCAGTTTATCTAGATTATACCTGACTAGTTCTTGATTTCTTCCTCTGTCTGTCCGAAATTTAATACGGATGTTTGAAAGTAGTAGTTCATGTGATGTTCCAAAGTCTGCTCCCCTCATCACTTTTGTTCCCATCACTGATGTTTTCCATCTCTTATTTATAAGGATATAATCAATGCAGTTCTTATGAATTCCATCTGGGTGTGTCCATGTAAATCTGTGCTGTTCTCTATGATAAAAGTAGGTATTTGTTATACACAGTTGTTTACCTTGGCAAAATTCCAACATCCTCTGTCCTCTCTCATTTCTTTCACCTAAACCAGGGGTTCTCAACCTTCTTGGCCCATGCACCCCTTTCACCATTTGCAATGATGTCATCCCCCCCCCACCCCACCCCACTTCCCGTCTTTTCCAAAAGTTGTCTCAAAAATTGCATTGTATATAATATACAAATATCACTAAAAATCCTTTTAATTCTTTTTTTTTCAAACTGAGTTATACATTTACAGCTTTACATGGATTATTTGTATAATGGAATATTACAAATTATATGCAAATTGAAAATATCGATGGATATATAAAACTTGAATGAAAGTAAGATAGTTTTTTTAAATTTATAAGAACTACTTAACAGGCCAAACTGAAGCTGATGCAATTATTTTTATTCAGAAGATTACATTTCATCGATTGACGAAACCTGTGATTGTTTTTTTTTTTTTTTTAGCCAATTCTGGGATACCCGGATGAGTGCTTGAAAGGCCACAACACAGGTAATTTTCTACCTCTAATCTACTGCGATGCTTCGTTTTAATTTGTATCAGAGTTGAAAAGCCTGACTCACAAAGATATGTCGATACAAACGGAAGCAATACACGGATAGCCATTTCTGCCACTTTTGGGTAGGAATCGCACATCAGAGGCCAAAATTCTGTTATTGATTTATCATCGAACATATCTCTTACACCCAAATAACTTTTTAACTCCAAAATCTCATCTTAACAATCATCAGGAACTTTTTCAACCGACAGTTTGAATGAATTTCTCACTAAATCCAACTAATCACTAAGTTCGTGAAAATATCGTCTGAATTAATTTTCCAGTGCTGTCAAATGCTACAAAATTTAATTTTTTGCAAATTGTGGAAGTACCTTGTCTTCACCACAAACATCAAGAATGGATGACAGTTTCTCAAACATGGCTACATTTTCTGCATTTACCATTTTCTTCTAATTTTCATGCTTGCTCATGAAAGCTTCCAAGGCATCTACGAATTCTATAATGTCTGTATTCCTTCCTTGCATCTGAAGATTCAGTTTATTCAGTTGCTCAATTATATCAACCAAATAGGCAAGACGCATGACCCATTCCTCATCACACAGCCAGGCAGGAAATTCTGTTTTATCTTGCACTTCAAAAAACAATTTGAGCTCATCTCTAAGCTGAAATACTTGCTCAGTTACATTTCCTCTTGAACGCCAACGAACATTTGTGTGAAAAAGAAGCGAATGATGGGTTGCATCCATATCAGTACATAACTGCTTGAAAAGTCGTGAGTTGAGAGCCCCTCCTTTGACGAAATTTACAATTTTAATTGTTTGATCCAAAACCTAATCTAGCGGAGCAGGATGTGCTTTTGAGGCTAGTGTCTAACGATGGCTCATACAATAAATGCCTTTCACTTTTGGAGCTCCCTTTTTCACACATACTTGGAATTCTGATTTTGTCCCTAACATAGCTGGTGCTCCATCTGTACAACACCCACTAATATTATCCCACGAAAGATTTTCCAAAATATCAGAGGCCTTGGTATAACAAAAGAGAACTCCTCTTTAAATGAACTTGAGTGAACATACCTTGCAAACACCATCAACTGGGAACAAGATGCCACATCAGTTGATTCATCAAGTTTAATTGAAAATAAGCTAAATGCTGAAGACTTTATCTCCTGTACAACTTGATCCACGATATTAGCTTCTCAGTTATTTATAGTCCAGGAGTTCCCAACCTTGGAGTTGCCAAGTAATTTTCTTAGGACCTACTTAATTCCCTAGCCATCTGTCTCTTCCTCAGTACCTTTTCCAATCCTAGGATTAACTTAGGTGGTCACTTGTATATTACTGTCTAATCCATTTTTCCTGGGCCAGCACATGATATAATCCCAACCCACGTGACAGGCCAGTTACGCCAAAGCCTATAATTGCTCTCCACGACGATAAACTTACTTCTGTCACAATTCACCCCCTGAAAGCCCTAAATTCACCCCTGGGGGTGAATTTCACCCCCATTGAGAACCTCTGACCTAAACCGAACTCTCCCATCACATCCTCGTAGCCTCTCCTGTCATTTCCGATTTTACTATTGAAATCGCCCATCACCATGACTACATCGCCTGTCTTTGTTGTCTCTATTTCCTCCTCTAACTGTGAATAGAAGTTTTCTACGTCTTCATCTTCATATATATATATATATATATATATATATATATATATATATATATATATATATATATATATATATATATATATATATATATATATGCATTTATAAAACTCACACACACACATATATATATATATATATATATATATATATATATATATATATATGTTTTTTCAAAAAGGCCCATAAAAGAAACACAGGAAATATGAATAAATCACACTATATTTCGGTCAATAAACATCGACCCTCTTCAGGATGTAAAGTACTTGTACTTTACATCCTGAAGAGGGTCGATGTTTATTGACCGAAATATAGTGTGATTTATTCATATTTCCTGTGTTTCTTTTATGGGCCTTTTTGAAAAAACATGTTAAACTGTTCGATTACAGTTATAAATAAGACATATATATATATATATATATATATATATATATATATATATATATATATATATATATATATATATAGATAATAAATATATATGCATTTATAAAACTCACACACACACACACACACATATATATATATATATATATATATATATATATATATATATATATATATATATATATATATATATATATATAATAAATATATATGCATTTATAAAACTCATATATATATATATATATATATATATATATATATATATATATATATATATATATATATATATATATACATATATATATATATATATGCATTTATAAAACTCACATATATATATATATATATATATATATATATATATATATATATATATATATATATATATATATATATATATATATATATATATATAATAAATATATATGCATTTATAAAACTCACATATATATATATATATATATATATATATATATATATATATATATATATATATATATATATATATATATATATATATAATAAATATATATGCATTTATAAAACTCATATATATATATATATATATATATATATATATATATATATATATATATATATATATATATATATATATATATATATAATAAATATATATGCATTTATAAAACTCATATATATATATATATATATATATATATATATATATATATATATATATATATATATATATATATATATATATATATATATATATATATATATATATATATATATATATATATATATATATATATATATATATATATATATATATATATAGGATCTTGTCAAGATTAGCGAACCCAACATTTCCATGTCAAGATTAAGGAACCCTATTTTCTACATGTAAAGAATAACGAACCCAATTTTACACATGTAAAGTATAGCGAACCCAATTAACCTCATGTCAAGAATAACGAACCCGGTGATGATTGGGTTCTCTAATCTTGGACATGAAATGTTCTGGACCATATAGAAAAAATAAAAAAGGTAAATGAGGAAAAAACATGTTGGAAATATAAATTATCACTTTACTGATAGAAGAAAAATGAATAAGTTAAAAGCTTTCTATTAAAATCAATATCTTATGAGTGTTGAAGAGTTAAAAGTAAGGTAAAACCAACATCTTAGGAATCAAAAGGAAATTGAGAAGCAATTGGATGACATAGATTAATTAATCTGTTATCCGTATTTCGTTCAATCCACATAAACTGTGTTCCATTATTTCCAAATATCCAATTGCTAAAAAAATGTACTAGTATCTACCAAGCCAAAAACCCAGACTTGGCACGTAGGGGATCGTCCTCGATGGTGTTTAGGTTTAAGTGAAAAGCATGATTAATCAACTTGAACTCTTAGCCCAGGTCCACCAAGTTTTATAGCATTAAGCTCAAAATGTCTCGTACACAACTCTCTAAAAGAACTGTAAAAATCCACTAGGAAAAAAATTGAATTAGGTGAATAGCAAAATGTTTAACAAGTAAATAAAAGCTTCAAGTAGCAATGGAAATGCTTACACTTGTTTAATTACTCATCCAGCTGTTCAAGTAAATAGAAAAATGTTTAACTTCCTATATAAGTGAACAAAAGAAAGTTCAACAAGTAAATAGTAGCTTAAGTAGCAACTGAAATGCTCATGTAAAGATTAACGAGTCGCATTTTCACATGTCAAGAATAGGGAACCCAATTTACCACATGTCAAGAATAAGGAACCCAATTTTCCACATGTAAAGAATAACGAACCCATTTATCCTCATGTTAAGAATAACGAACCCGGTGATGGCAGGGTTCGCTAATCTTGACAAGATCCTATATACATATATATATATATATATATATATATATATATATATATATATATATATATATATATATATATATATATATATATATATATATATATATATATGTGTGTATATATATATATTTATATATATACATATATATATATATATATATATATATATATATATATATATATATATATATATATATATATATATATATATATATATATGTAGGTTTAATTCTTATTAAAATTTCTGTTTCAAAGTATTCCATGTAGAGGTTGGCTAAAATTGGAGATAACGGGCTGCCCATTCTACAACCAAGTTTCTGTTTGTAAGAATTTCCATTGAAAGAGGATACGTTATTTGACATGCTTAGTTTAATGAATTTAATTGTGTTTTCAATACCGAGGGGGAAGTGATCTTCATAAGGGATTAATTTTTCCTTCAAGAAACATAGTACTTCATTGATCAGGACCTTTGTGAATACGGATTCTACGTCAAGACTCAAGAGTTATACATTGTTTACCGGGATATTTAAACTATTGAATTTTTGGATGAAGCCCTCTACATGCTTAATATGAGCTGAAGAAAAGCTCCCTAGACAGGGAGACAGCAAGTCTGCTAACCTTTTTGATATATTATATATATATGACCCTTTACATGAAACGATTGGGCGTAAGGGAATACCGCCCTTGTGAGTTTTTGGGAGCCCGTAAAACTATGGTAACGAAGGGTTCATAACTTTATACTTTTCTAAGACCTCGATGTCTTTTTTATTATTTCCGATTTTTCTTACGGATTTGAAAAACTCCGGAGCAATAGTTACGGGGATCTTTTGTTAGCTTTTCATATGTAGTGTCATCGTTTAAGAGCTGTTGAACTTTGTTGACAAACGTCTCTTTTATAAAGAATAATTATTTTTCCGTCTTTATCCGACTTTGTGATGATGATATTATCGGTTTTATTTAATGAAAAAATAGCATTATGAAACCTTCTGGGAAGCGGATTTTTACTGTTATTTTGTTCTAATGCATTTAACAAGATTCCTTTTAGGCAACACAAGATCCCCGTAACTCTATTGCTCAGGAGTTTTTCAAATCCGTAAGAAAAATTTGAAATAATAAAAAAGACATCGAGGTCTTAGAAAATTTCAAAGTCATGAACCCTTCGTTGCCATATTTTTACGGGCTCCCAAAAACTCACAAGGACGGTATTCCCTTACGCCCAATCGTCTCATGTAAAGGGTCACTTATATATAATATATCAAAATAATTAGCAGACTTGCTGTCTCCCTTTCTAGGGAGCTTTTCTTCAGCTCATATTAAGCATGCAGAGGGCTTCATCCAGAAATTAAATAGTTTAAATATCCCGGTAAACAATGTATAACTCTTGTGTCTTGACGTAGAATCCCTATTCACAAAGGTCCCGATCAATGATGTACTAGGTTTCTTGAGGGAAGAATTAATCCCTTATGAAGGTCACTTCCCCTTTGGTATTAAAAAAAAATTAAATTAACTAAACTGAGTGTGTCAGATAACGTTTCCTCTTTCAATGGAAATTTTTAAAAACATAAATTTGGATGTAGTATGGGCAGCCCGTTATCTCCAATTTTAGCCAACCTCTACATGGAATACTTTGAAAAAGAAATTTTAACAACAATTAAACCTACGAACATGGTTTGGCAACGCTATGTTGATGACATTTTCACATATTGGGATGATAGCTGGGGAGATTTCAATATATTTTTCAATCATTTAGATTCCCTCGTCCCTAGCATAAAATTTAAAACTGAATGGGACAAAGATGGAAAATTAGCTTTTTTGGACTTACTAATTATAAGGAAATCGACGGGGTATAATTTCACTGTGTATAGAAAACCAACTTTCCCTATTTCCTACATTCATTTCTTTAGTTATCACAACATTTCTGTAAAAATTGGAGTAGCTTGCAATCTATTTCTTCGAGGTTTGAGAATCTGTTCCCCAACCTACCTAAGTAAAGAATTTGAAATAATTCGTAAACAACTCGCCCAGGTATTCTACCCGACGTATGTCATAGAAAAGGCCATCAACAAAGCCAACACGGTATACTGTATTATAAAGATCATGTTACTAACCAAAGAGATTTTAAAAATAAGATAAAACTCCCATATATAGAAGGTATTGAAAATATAGCAAACTATATAAAAACTGAGAACTTCTTTGTATTTTCATATCCCAAGACCATAGGAAGCGCCCTTATTAAAGTTTATTAAAATAAAAGATATATAGAATCCAGCATTTATAAAGTACCATGTGGGGATTGTGAAAAAGTCTACGTTAGGCAAACGTGCTGTTCGCTATCTCAAAGATTATCCGAACACATAAGATCTGTTAGATATGGCTATGAAAACTCGGGGATTTTCGTTCACCTTTGGGATTTAGGGCACCAGATTAACTGGAGTTAGTCGTCTTTGCTTTTCAAGAGTACCTGTCCAACACAATGAACCTATCTGGCGGCCAATGGAAAGCTGACACAGTGGACAATACTGCTCTCAACCCTATCCTCTGCCAAAAACTGTTTCAATCTATAGCTTCTGGCTATATATATATATATATATATATATATATATATATATATATATATATATATATATATATATATATATATATATATATATATATATATATATATATATATATATAAGATTGCATTTTCAGTTTTATCCTTAATTTTTTTAATTAGTATTCTACCATACACTTTTCCAACCAAACTCAACGAACTAATATCCCTTGAATTACAACATTCATGCCCATCTCCTTTACTCTTATATAGTGGTACAATACATGCAAAAACTCAATCTACTGGTACCATTGACAACACAAAACACATAATAAATAATCTCCCCAATCATTCAAGTACAGTCACACCCTCTTCCTTCAACATCTCAAGTCTCACACCATCCATACCAGGTGCTTTTCCTACTCTCGTTTCATCTAGTCTCTCCTCACTTCCTCTCTGGCAATCTCTCTCTCTCATTTTCATCTCCCATCACTGACACATAAACACCTACAACAGCCATTATATCTTCCTCCATATTATCCTGAAGATTCAGTAAACTTTAAAAACATTCTTCCCACCTGTTCCTTCCCTCCACTTCTTTTAATAACCTTCCATTTCCATCTTTCACTGTCTCTTCAATTATCGAACCAGCCTTCCTTATTTTTTTCACTTCTTTCCAAAACTTTTTATTCTCTTCATATCAACTACCCAATCCTTGACCCTACCATAGGTTAGCCGCCCTTTTTGCCTCAGTTACCTTGCATTTTATTTTCATATTTTTCTCTCTATATCTTTCATACTTCTCTACATTATTACTCTGCAGCCATTCTTCTAATGCACTCTTTTCTCTTCCAATTTTACCTGCACTCCTTCATTTCACCATTCCTTGCCCTTTCTCATGCTGCCTTCAACAAACTTCTTACCACACACACATCACTTGCAATCCCAACAAAATTTTCTTTTAATAACTTCCACTACTTCTCTAAATTACCTGTTTCTCTTACTTTCACTTTTTCATATGCCATGTTCAACCTTTCTTGATATTCACTTTTTATTTCCGGTTTTATTAACTCTTCAACCATTACAAGCTCCCTTTTACATCCTCCCACTCTGTTCCCACATTCTCTTGCTACAACTAATTTTCCTTCCACCAAAAATTATTTGACATGTCGTTAGCCGAACCCCCAAATACCTGCAAGTCTTTCAATCTTCTAAACATTCTTTTAGTTACTGACACATAATCCATTAACGCCCTTTCTACCACTCTTCCATTTTTCACTCTTACCCATATATACTTGTTTTTATCTTTCATTTTGAAAAAACTAGAACTTATCACATCTGTTGCTCAACACACATATCTACCAGTCTCTCAACACTCATTTTCACCTAGTATGCCATACTTCCCAATGACACCTTTTACCGCTCCATCGCCTACTCTAATATATAAGTCACCCATTTCAACTACATAATTCCTTCTACCTAGTCCTTCTACAAACCTAGTTAATTCAGTACAAAACTCATTCCGCTCTTCCTCACTTCTCTCACAACCTGGCCCATATGCACCAACAAAAGGCGAACATTCCATACCCAACCTAACCCTTACCCACATTACCCTAAATGATATGTCCTTCCATTCCACTACTTTACCTGTCTGTCATCTATTCACTCAGCAATAAAGTCACACGCTCTCTTGCTCCTCCCCTTTCAATCCGAGATACTATCATTCACTTCACCAAGCATCACTTCACCCTTCCCTTTTATCTTTTCTTCATACAAAGCCAATATATCCCTCCTTCTATTCCTAAACATGCTTCCAATCCCATATCTTTTACTCCTTATTGTACTACATCCACTCACATTCAGACACCTCGAAACTAGAGTGCGGGGAGCAGTCACTCTCCCACCAGGTCCACCTTTTCGATGTCTCACAGGAGTATAAAATACTGTAAAGGGGGTTCCAGCCCCCTCGTACCATCTTTTTTAGACGCCTTTTAGGGCACTCAGGGATACATTGTCGCTATTCTAATTGTTTTTATGCCCCTGCTGCCACAGGGAACATGGTGATTAGAATTATTTCGACACATCTTTGAGGCACTGAAAATTTGTGTGAGACCTCAAGAATACTACCCCCCCCCCCCCTTTTTTTCTTGTCTAGGAACTGAGCCGTAATCATTTCAAGTACCTGGTAATCATTATGCTTTAAAAAGTCAGTTATCATTAGATTATCATATATATTCCGTGCTGGACGGTATATCTTACCAATCATATAAATTGATGAACAACTTGCGGGAGTAACACGAACTATGGGTGTGGAGGATATGCCCCCCCCCCCCCCCTGAATCTCGATAAAGTTACTGGCAGCAGGGTAACAGATCGGGTTTATGGCGATAGACAAGATTTCTTTTCTGCTATTATTCCTGATGTCTGGCGGATGATCTTACTGGAACTATTATTTAATGGCAGAGGTCACTTGCCTTAGTTAGATATGCACTGTGCATCACAAGGAACTGGGTATCCCTGGCGAAGCCGGGTACTTAGCATCTCCTGTTTTATAAGTATTAGAAAAAAATAGAAAAATTATAATTACACTGTTAGAGCCATGAATCCGATAAGGGAGTCATAGCAATTGGAGAATGATATTATAAAATATATTTTTTATATCTTTGCCCAAACTGAAACACGTAAGAGAACTGGTAAAGAATTCTTAGACTAAGGCAATATGTTTATCTACTCAGGAAGAACCGATGTAGTTGGAAGAGAAGGGGTAGGAATTATTACACCAAACGCAGAAAAGGCATTAACGAAATGGAGAGCTGTAAATGGAAGATAGTTACTTTTAAAGTGGAAATATAAGCACTGCAATATGAGTATTATAGTTTTCTATGCAATAACAAATGATTTTCCTGATAAAAAGGAAAGATTAATACAATGAAGAGCGGTAGACTATAATAGATGAGAGAGAGAGAGAGAGAGAGAGAGAGAGAGAGAGAGAGAGAGAGAGAGAGAGAGAGAGAGAGAGAGAGAGAGAGAGAGAGAGATGAAAATTGTGATTGGGGGCTTGAATGTTAAATTCAGAAGGAATGATCCAGGTATAGAGAAGGGTATTTGTGTTGATGGTCTTGGCAAAGTTGCAAATGAAAAATGGGGCACACTTTATAAATTTCTGTTCAACAAACTATCTTGTTATTGGATGCACTCCTTTCCAGCAAAAGGACATTCACAAATGTACATGAACTTCACTATATGGCAATTACAAAAATCAAATAGATCATAGAGCCATCAATAAAGAGAGAAGGAGGACGCTGAGAAATGTAAGAAGCTATAGAGGTGCAGATATTGGTAGATTTCACCAGCTCCTTATTGCCACACTGAAATTAAAACTGAAAGCATCCAGCAGATATGTGAAAAGAATTCCTAGGCTTGATACAACTAAACTTCAAGAAGATAAACACGGAGAAACCTTTGGAATTTAATGTAGGAATACATTTGCAGTCTTAAAGACTTTAAGAGACAATGAACAGTCAATTATTGAAGAATGATGTATTATTAAGAACACATATCAGTCAGTTGGTAGTGAAGCTCTGGAAGATACAGTTACAAGGAGAAAACCCTCGATATCAAATGATACTTTGGATACCATAAAAAAGAGACAAATGCAGAAATTGATTGTTGAAGGTTTTCGAGTGAATAATGAAAATTACAAGGTAGAGCAGGCTAAGTATTTCAGTACTGATAGTGATGTCAAAATATAAGCCAGAAATGATTGGAGAGAATATTTGGACAGGAAAGCAGATGAGGCTGATAAAACTATGAAATCAGGGAGTGGCTAAGGGGTACGAATTGCTCCCAGGATTATAAATGATATCTCTACTGGGGTATAGAAGAGAAAGTATATGTCCATGAAAAAAGATGGATTGTCATAATAGTAGAAAATGGAGAAAGGTTACGTTGGATGGAGCATTCTAGTGAGGTCATAAATAGGACATAAGTATGGAATAATTTTATTGATATACTTGAAGGTGAGGAAGACCTTGATGTGCCAATGAATAATTTCAGTGTGTTTGAAGTCGAACCTATTATTGAAAAACCAAAGAGAAGAATATCCCCTGAATACGATGGAAAAACTGTTGAGATGATATTGGGCCGAAAATTAAGTGACTCACAGAATACTTATAAGGTTATTGGCGGGAAGAGGCCAAACCTGTTGAATGAGAGCTAGGAGTATTGGAGGAAAAAAAAATCTGACTAATTGCAATAATTACTTAGGCATGGTACTTAAGTCAGTTGTCATGGAAATATATTGTATGCTTATTCTAAACAGACTGAAGAGAAAGATTGATGAAAAGCTAAGAGATGAACAAGCAGGATTTCGAAAAAGCAGAAGTTTTACTGAAGAGATTTTTATTTTAAAACATATGATAGAGCAATTTATAAAATATAAAAACCCTTTTGATTGTAATTGTGGACTATGAAAAAGACTTTGATATTATGCACCGGCCAATTTTGTAGAGAGTCATGCATTATTATAAAGTTCCTCTTAAATAAGGATATTTCTATTCATGAGCATAGCAAATGCAAAGTTAATATCAGTGGAGTCTTATCAAATGACTTTCTAGTGAACAGTGGAGTACTCCAAGGGAATGTGTTGTCACCTATGTTGTTTATCCTCCTCAGGCATAGAACAGTTTGGGATGTTGTAGAAGGAATGTAATGAATGTTATTAGCAGAACTCACTTTCAAAACAAGAATCGTAAAGGAAAATACGAAACCAGTTCCTTTATTATTCTACTTAATGTCCTCTGCCCAAAACTGTTTTAGTCTATAGCTTCTGGCTATATATATATATATATATATATATATATATATATATATATATATATATATATATATATATATATATATATATATATATATATATATATATATATATATATATATACATGTATATATGTATATATTAACATATATATATATATATATATATATATATATATATATATATATATATATATATATATATATATATATATATATATATATATATATATATATATATATATATATATATATATATATATATATATATATATATGGCCACAAGATTTGTTATTGAAAATATATTGAAAACATTAGAGTTCTACACCACAGGACTGTCAAAGCTTACTTATCAGAAGGAATGAAATATCACTTGAGGCTGGACTTGAGATAAATAGAAGAAAGACAGGGGATGATGAGACCGGAATGTGCAATTGAAGAAGAAATATAATTGGAAGAAGGAGGTATTAAGGAGGTGGACTCGTTTAAATATTTAGGAACAATGATCTCCAATACATGATCTGGAAACTGAAGTTTAATGAAAAACCGGAAAAAAAAATCAGAAAATGCCTTGCTTAAGTAATATTCGGAAATCAAATCGACTGAAATTACATATAAAAATCTATCTATATATCAGTTTAGTGAGATTGGTGTTACTGTGAGGAAAATAGTCGTGGTATGACAATGAAACAATATCCAACAGATTTTGCAGATTTGAGTAGAGAGCCCTCAGAAGAATATTGGGGGTTAAATGTCAGGACATGCCTGTAAAACGAACTATAAAATACATTACTATTGTGCCCTATGTATATAAAATCATGGTGAGGGGTACACAAGACACTAGAAGAGTTAGGACACCAAGGGCTACATTGCTAAGGACTATGAAGCGTGTAGTAGGAAATAGTGAAAAGAGAAGTTTTGATTTAAAAGCTCAAGATAGTAATGCAATAGATATCTTTAGTTTCTTATTTTCTAATAATACTATCTAACAGAGAAATATATTCGCTCGAAGAGTTAAATTTCCTGTTTCTAAGAATAACAAAGGTGTTCGTTTACATCTAAATTGGCCTAATTCCGATATTGAAATTTACCTAGGTAGTAGCAATTTTTGAGTAATATCTGATGCCATTTAGTAAGGCATATTAATTTTCCGTCAAAGAGGAAGAGCTTATGTAGATGATTATTGCCTATAAACCCAAAACTATACCCACAAGATTTTAAAATAAAACAATGGTAGATGTCGAAATAGATAGGTCAGATTAAGCCACATGAACACCATAAAATTTCTATTATATTTCCAGTGATATTGTAAAGTCTCAAAGATAATCCTTTCGGGTGATGCTGGTAAATCCTGCTCTTAAGCTATTGATTCAAACAATTCTTTTCGAGATCCAACATAACATTTATTTGATGTTTTAGACAAATCTTTTAGTCTCTCATGAGAGAAATCAATCTCCGAGATTATAGTAATTTCCATAATTAAGCGTTCGTTCAAAATTTTATTTTAGGGGATAATTATTTATCGTTAAGGCGAAGGGATAATTATCCGTTTAGTGAATTCGGACATGAAGAAACATTGATTGATTGCCGTCAATTTTCCCTTGAAGATAATCTAAATTTCCGTATTCATAACATTCTTTTCATGTGATAGTCGTGAAACCAATTACATCAGGAACTGATTGTATAATTATCAAACCTTGAGTCTCCTAATCTGAACCAGTTTGCTTAGGAGTGTTTGTACTAGATTATGTTAATGCCTCTTGTTTACTCTTGTTTACTTCGGGATAAATTTGCCAAGATCATGTTTTGGATTGTATTCTTAAGAATTTGGCCTTTTATCTAAGGAAAACTCCAAGTAAAGTTCAGCAATTATAAAAGACTCGAAGACAGACAGCGAGTGTTGATGATAGAATATTGGATAAGTTCGAATTATAAATTGAATTTAATGAATTTGAATATGAAGGAATGATGCGATAATAGGGGAATCATAAGACACGTAAAGAAAAGAAAATAGATGGCAGCAATAAAAAACTGATAAAGTAAATGTCAAAAATAAATTAATGATAATGTAGATGGCAACACTAAATCAATGATAAAGTAGATGTCAAAAATAAATTAATGATGATGTAGATGGCAACACTAAATCAATGATAAAGTAGATGTCTGTAATAAATCAACTTATAAAGTCGAATACAGCAATAGGTAAACTGATAAAGAAGACGGTCGTAATAAATCAACTGATGAAGTAATTGGCAACAAAAAAGCAATGAAAAAATAGATGGCAACAACAAAAAAACTGATAAAGCAGATAACATCAATAATTCAACTGATAAAGAGGGTGAAAACAACAAATCGATGATAAAGTAGATGACAGCAATAAATCAACCGATTAAAGTATATGACAGCAACCAATCAACTGAAAAAGTATATGACAACAACTAATCAATGATAAAGTAGATGGCTGCAAAATGTCAATTGATAAAGTAGATGACACCCATAAATCAATGACAATGTAAAAGTTAAAAAAAAAATCAATTTTTATAATAAATGGCTGCAATTAATCAACCGATAAAATATATGACAACACTAAATCAACTGGTAAAATAGATGGCATCAACAAATACACTGATAAAGTAGAGGGCAGCAATAAATCAATTGATAAAGTGTATGACAACAATGAATCAATTGATAAAGTAGATGACCGCAATAAATCAACTGACAAACTAGATGACAACAATAAATCAATGGTAAAGTAGATGATAACAAAAAATAAACTGATAATGTAGATGGTAGTAATAATTTAACTGATAAAGTAGATGACAGCGATATATCAACTTTCATATTAGATGGCAGAATAAGTCAGCTTATAAAACAGATGGCAGCAATAAATCAAGTGATAAAGAAAATGGCAGCAATAAATCCCCTGATAAAGTAGATAGCAGCAATCAATCAACTAATAAAGGAGATTGCAACTATTAATCACTTAAAAAATTAGATCGGCGCAAAAATCCAATGATAAAGTAGATGACAAAAAATCAGCTAATAAAGTAGATGGCAGCAATAAATCAACTGATAAAATAGATGACAGCAATAAATAAACTTAAAATGTAGATGACAGCTATAAATGGACTGATAAAGTAGATGTAATAGATGTCATCAATAAATCAGCTGAGAAAGTATATAAAACCAAAGGTCCTCCGTACAAATAATCTTTGGCGCTATTGATAAACCAAAAAATTTGCGAATGAATAAAGGAACCAATAAATTAAGAAATGTATAGATTGAACAAAATATAAATGAACGAATATAGGAATTAATGGAAGAATAAATCCGACTCTCATGTCCTAGCTTCATGCTCTGCTTATTGGCACGGTGGGACTTTAACAGCATTTCTGCAGCCGGAATTTTATCAATAGCTCTAATTTGTTTTCCGATTTTATGGTAGGATGTCAGAGCTTTATGAATATTTTTTTATGTAAAATTCTCAAAATGCTGGAATCGTTATTCCCTTAAATTAATTATGTATGCATGCAAATTCTGGTGATAACATTTTCTCGTATAATAAATAAAAAAAAAAAGAAACAATTTGATTGAGATTTAGGATTTTTTTTTTTTTTTGGTGATTATATAGTAGCATTTGGAACAATACTATTTTTAAGATAGCAAAGTACAATTACTCAAGGAACTAAAATACATATTTCAAGGGGAATCGAAAAGTGCAACCACTTTCTTTTTTGAAACTTTGAACTGAAAAAAAAAGTGGAATTTTCAATATCCATGGAAGAAAATATTTCACCTGACGTTCTTGAATGAAATGTAGTAATCCTAATGAAATATGTTCTGATGTCTTAGATATAAATAACCTACAAAAGCTTCGCAAGAAATCTTTGATGACTCGAGGCATAAAGCTTTGATGCACGTATATAAGACCAATTTCTCATATTAGTCTAGATTCCAATTTTGGGTAATTTTACTTTTTTTTCTTTATTTTACTAAGAAAACACCTTGACCTATGTCTAACCAAGGTCTTCAGATCTTCTGGTAAAGTATAATTTATATCCTGCTCTAAGCAAATTGAAGCTTTTTAAACAAATCTGTGGTATAGAGAGAGAGAGAGAGAGAGAGAGAGAGAGAGAGAGAGAGAGAGAGAGAGAGAGAGAGAGAGAGAGAGAGAGAGAGAGAGAGAGAGAGAGAGAGAGAGAGAATACGTTTAATAGTAGGAAAAAAAATTCAAACTAAGACGAGAGAGCTTTTAGTAGATCCTCTCATTGAGATTCGCCCTGGTCATTGTCTAAGGATCTTGCCTGAAAAGAATTGAGATTATTGCTCATTATTTCCATAAGATGACGTTGAATCAAGGTGTCTTTTATGCTAGATGCTCTTGCAAGTTAGCACAAAGAAATGAAATTAAACTTCGATTGAAAATGGAAATTGACTATCTGGAAAGGTTTATTTAACTTAAAGAAAATATACGATGATACACTTTTTATTTTTTATTTATATTTTTTTTTTTTTGGTTTCAAGCTTACAACTATATATCTTCGTAGAGAGGGATTACCTTTTGAATATTAATTGGATGGAGGCTCTCCCTCTCCTCCCCCCGTAGGATAAGGGTACGTAATTCGCTGCTTACTTGAACAGGGATATTCTGAAATTTTAGGAATGCAACCATTTTTCCGCTCTCTCCGGCCCGGGACTGCTAGCTTTGCAAGCTGGGCACGCTACCAAAATAGCCACGAGGGGAGAGAGAGAGAGAGAGAGAAACCTTGCCTATTTTATTAATTAGTATTAAAAAGCAGCAGGTAAAGCTGATGTTCTGATTATAATGAATTCCTTTGAACTATCAACTAATTTCAACACTAAAAGATCATTTGATAAGAAACTAGATTTTCATTTTCAATTTCCAGTTCAATCAAAATTGTATAAAGTTTCGGCACCCTCATTTGACTTATTCAATAGATCATGTGCACTCATGTATCAAAGGATTTTTTATTTGACTTTTGTAACAAATTATCAAATATTCTTATGGCTTTGATGCACCGGCGTTTCTTGAGGATTGAAATTCCTTGTTTCTATCACTAAGAGAGAGAGAGAGAGAGAGAGAGAGAGAGAGAGAGAGAGAGAGAGAGAGAGAGAGAGAGAGAGAGAGAGAGAGAGAGAGAGAGAGAGAGAGTAACCTGGAAATTGTAAAAAAAAAAAAAAAAAGAGATGTAAGAGATGCTAAGTCTGTGGTCGTCGAAAGGAAATATTTATTAACCGAAAGATTTCCTTTTCAGCGGAAGAGAAAGATTAAGTCGTATAAGAAAGCTAAGATAAAAGGGAAAACGCTGTCTGTCACAAATGAACTTATCGGTACGAGTCTTAATCTCAAGGATATCTTGCAAAACGGGCAAAGCTTATATCGGAAAATCACGTTATGTATTCAGATTCAGATCTTGTACTTCGAAATTACATTTTAAAAGCTGAATAAGGGTAAAGACTTTAAAATGATGTAATAAGTTTTCAACACAGCATGAATATATATATATATATATATATATATATATATATATATATATATATATATATATATATATATATATATATATATATACATTGTATAACTCTAAATGCTTCTAGATGTAATGGTATTGATACTTTAAAAACATAACAGGATATAAAACGCCAAATAACGACCCAAAATAATCTGAAGTTTTTCATTGTTTATTGGAGTTAACTCCATTAGGACTCTATTTCTGCACACTATGAATTCAACGAGGAAGTAATTTGGTAAACATTACTGTATTGAAAATACTTTCACCACTAACCTACATACTGTTTAGATATTAAATTTCATTACTTAGAAATGCCATTTGTTGAGGTCATAATAAGTAAAATATAACAGATATACCAAAGAACAAATACTGTATATGAAACCAACAGAATATAATTTGCATAAATATATTCCATTTTCATTTCACTACATAGACCAAAATATTCATAATGTTGCCAATGACCTGTAGCCTGTATAGGAAGTGTCTATTAATTTGGGCAAAACGAACATTCTTTCAAGTTTCGTTCTACATAAGGTGTAAGATCACAAAAGAGATTTGCACTTTTTCTGTGGTACGGGAGTGAGGTACACATTAAAAAACGTTCCAATATGATAGTTTTTTTAAGTTTATATTCTTTTGTAACATTTTATTTCATTAGCTTTGTTTTAATATGAAGCTTTTTTTGTTAAGAAATGACTGGCTAAGAACTCTGCATACACAGAGACAAGCAAACAAGTGCTTTACAAACACCAAGCATTGCTTTTGCCTAAAAAGATGAGTTCAAAGAGAAATCTATCTTTACAACAACCAACTGATTTAGATGTCACTCATGGATGTCAGAGGTAAGTGACAGTGGCAATGATCTAGCAGGACAATTCCCAAGAGAATGACCATGTATACATATAATCAGCGCCTAAGCCCTCACTAAATTCAAGGTAGGACCAGGGTGGGCCAGACAATAGTTGCTGATGACTCAGCAGGTAAACTATTAGGCTCCCCCAAATTCAACATCCTCAACTCACAAGGATGGTGAGATCGCAGACACTACAAGAAACGATCGAGCTTGAACACAATTCGAACCCCAGTCCAGCAGAACACTAGGGGAGATGTTTCCAACCAAGGAGTGGATATTCCTTCTTACACCTTTATATTCCCAATTCTGAAGATAAATTTCAAAGGCTCATCAAAGCGAGACACTATTAGCGATTCTGGCAAATCATACTTGCTTCGCGATAGTCATCCACCTCTAGATTTTTTCTATAGTTAATTCTGGTGATTCATTTTGCGGCAGGAAAATACGGCTTTGATGGGCTGACGAAAATTAAAAGATTTTACTTCATGAATGTCAAATGCAACAACCCATAAACTGCATTAGTATTTCTATCTTCCCTTTCTGGCAAAATAAGTTTACGATTGGATTAAAATTTTACGGATCACTATTTATTTGTTTTCAAAGAATTTTATGATTTTAGAAGACTTTTTCATTTAAATAAAAACCAAGGATACCGAGTTTTGATATTTTTCTTGGTGTTTATATGTAACGAAGAAGATAACTTACAAATATCAATGACAACTTTTGTGCTCCTTGATGGAGTATTATCACAAGTGAAAAGCTTCAACCTAATTTCTTCTTCACCTAAAAAAAGAAAGAAGACAAAGATTATCAGTGGAGTTGTTGTAAGAATATTTTCTAAGCAAACTCATTTTGCGGCTTAGGCAGATAGACTTCATTGAGAATACAATTTTTTTTTTCAGTTTAGAGTAGGAAATCATACAATAGATTATTTGTAGATGTTGAAAAATTACAATATGATTTTTAGTAAAAATAGGCGAACAAAAATACTAGCTAACACATGAGAGACCAGCCAATAGAACACGTGTAGAAATGTTCAATGAAGTTTATTTGGAAAAATCTTCCATAGCTGAATGAGGGAGGCGGCTTGAACGATTTCCAGTTCTTGACGGCTCCTTTTGCCTTCCAAGTCTCGCAGGCGGCAAATTTTCCATTACATAGATTACCAAGTGAAATTCCATCAGGTGTCTGTGAAAGCAGCGAAGCTGAGAGTAATAATGCAAAATGAATTACATTCCTATCTATTCATCTCTTAGGTAATATCCGTGCAGCGTTCATTTCATGAAAAGCTTTAATATATCATTTCATTTCATGCAAGAGTGTTTGAGCTTAATACATGATTTCATTACGAAGTATAGCTTGCGAGTTCTTCCATTTAGATAATTGCTTTTCATCCCACAAAAATCGCATAATGTAAACATTTAAAAAAAAAGGGACTCTTGGTTGGGAATATGTCCTTGCCACGGCGAGCAATCTTATTTTGCTATTAACTCCAATGCCTACTTGTATCTTCTAAACCAGATGGATTTGTTCTTGGTATATACTTTTTATGTCAAAGAAGTTTCGTTGAAATTGGTTCAGTAGTTTTAAGTAATGTTGTTAAAAAAAAAAATGAATAAACTAAAAAATCTTTGCCATTTACTTAACTTTGGGTTTATTTTAAATTACTGCTGCGTACTTGTACTTTGACGAACTTTATCCAAATATTACAGATTCATCCTTGAGTCATACCCAACATAACTACCAAGTTTGTTAAAATCAGCATAATAGTTTTTTGTGTAAAGTTACAAACACACTAATAACTAAACTAACAAACAGAGCAGGGTGAATACATACCCCTCGAGGCGAAATAAAGTTTCTGCTTAAGTAGTACAATGATTATTGGAAAGCATGAATGCAATTATAAGCTGTATGGATGATAGGGAAGACGAGTACCACTCCAAGCAGGTTTTTGATGATTTTCAAATAAAGGAATCCAGCTGAACCAATCGTAAGATGATACTTATATCATTAATGTTCTCTTCTTTGTAAATATTGCCATTTGGATCCCAAGTATTCTTTTTCTGCTCCAATAACAATCTAATTTATCCTAGAAATATATATAATATTTTTTTTTTCATCCACGATTTGTGATGTAACTAACGCCAGCATATCTACATATTCATGTACAAAATAAATTCATAGGTAATTATTTTTATTATAATAGTGTATGTGGTTCGTCAAAAATTACGGCTAAATAATAATATAAATATGTACATACGCTACGCACCCACTCTCACCAAGGTATGACAACTCCATCTCCACACACACACACACACACACACACACACACACACACACACACACACACACACACACACATATATATATATATATATATATATATATATATATATATATATATATATATATATATATATATATATATATATATATATTGGTGTTCGTGTGTATATGTGCGTGTGCGTGTTTGTCTGTATTTGTGTGTGTTTGTGTCAATAGTCAAACATTTGTTCATTATTATGTAAGGGCAATGATTATGTCATAATTTTTGGTTTGAGTAAGAAACTGTAAAGTAGAAGTTGCGTGTTTTAGTTAAAAATCTTGTGAAGGATTTCTTTTGTTTCTGAATTTCTGGTTACCCGTTGAAGGGGGAGAAAAGACAGATTTTATTCGTGTCATAGAAACAAAGTTCTCAACACCCAAATCGTTGATTTAAGTTGATGAATTTGAACCTCAGTCAAGTGTCAGTTATTTTCGATACGGTCTATTTTAACAGGACGATTGTAATTACCTAATTGGATATTATATATTGAATTCCCGATTAATGGTTGACGCCTTTCATAAGCTCATATTTATTGCTTTTTGGCTCCAGAGCTAGGGTGGACTACTCACTTGATTTAACACGAACAAAATGCGCGCTGGAAACTTTCCATAACGATCCAATGGCAATAAAGATGTTCACCAAAGGCTAGTCTGCTTTCCTTCCATTAACACTACATTGCCAATTTGTGTGCATTGAAGCTAGAAACCGAAATGGCATGCCGTCTCTCCTGAAATATTTAGAAAAAATCTTTTTACTTTTTCCATCCTTCCCGTTTTTTTTTTTTTTTTTTTTTTTTTTTTTTTTTTTTTTTTTTTTTTTTTTCATCAGGAAAAGATATGTGCTTGAACATCATCATGAAAACTAATTTCTTAAAACCAAAACTGTTCACAATTGGATAAATTGTAAAAGATAAGGAAGAAGAGAGAGAGAGAGAGAGAGAGAGAGAGAGAGAGAGAGAGAGAGAGGAGAGAGAGAGAGAGAGAGAACAATTCTCGTATAGGAAGCATTTGATGTTTTTCTTTTTTTCAAATGTGATGGATTCCATCAAAGTTCTTAAAATGGAAACAAAGAAACTCAAATGCAATGGAGGAAAGGAAATAAAAGAATCAGAATGAATTTCTGTATACCTTTAACTCTTTATATCTATTTCATTACCTCTATCTCTTTCTTTGCCAGAACTTAAAGTTACTTCTATTCTAAAGACAATTATTGCATATACTAAAATTCTAGGCCACGGATAATATTAGTGAATGGTATTTACTACACAGTTCTTCCCCCAACTAAATATGCTCTTCCATGATCACTCACAATTGTTCTGTGTATTTATGGTACAGTAAACTCAAAATAAGGTACTTAATGATACCCTTGCCATATATATCTTAAAAGACTTACTGAGCATTCATGAATCATGGTAAATAAATTACATGTTAACCCATGCCATAAAAAAAGTACTCCATAGTACTTTACGTAAAAAGCAGTATCATTATAGAAGTTATTTTCTTCTTAATTTGTATAACAATATTTTTTTTTCATACAGCACTGCTGGCTATTATTTTGATTTTTAATGATAAAATAACGCTATAGTGCAGAATACATAAAGAGCTTAATGTATTAAGTAAACTATACATAATACATGTTAATTTGTTTCAGAACATTAGGCATATAACTATTGGTAATGGCACTATAACTGAATGCAATAAAACCTCATTTCAATTAATCCTTAGGGTCATACAGCAAATGCAGCCATCAATCTCGAGTCCTTTTTAAATGCAGCTGCGCGAGAAAGACATAAATAAAAAACGTTAGAAACCGAAATGTAGTTTCACCCACTAACAAGAGATTCCACGTAAGTCTGCACACGAGATTTCCCACCAGCGAGCGCTGTTTTACAGCGTAGCGAATGGCTCCCTTGTGGACACCGTGCAATGCACTTGCTCGAGAATTATTGCCATATTTTGAGTCGATTAACAAACAAGACCTGTACACAGAATGTTTGTCTGTAGGTGAAAAATAAAAATATATGTGACATTACCGTGGATTTAAGGGAATGTGTGCATTAGTTCGCGGCAAAGTAATTAGGCATTAGTATATATATACTTACATACATATATATATGTATATATATATATATATATATATATATATATATATATATATATATATATATATATATATAAATTATATATATATATATATATATATATATATATATATATATATATATATATATATATATATATATATATATATATATATATATATATATATATATATATATATATGTATATATATATATATATGTATATATATATATATATATATATATATATATATATATATATATATATATATATATATATATATATATATATATATATATATATATATACAATGGTACCTCTACATACGAATTTAATCTGTTCCACAACTGACTTCGGATGTAGAAACGAATTTTCCCAAAAGAATACATTGAAATAGGATTAATCCGTGGTTGAGGCCAAAAATCTATAACTCCTAAATAAATTACTGCACATAATTACACATGGCAATATGCACTCTAAATTAGATAATACACATGTAAAAAAGAATAATTATCAAGAAGTAATAAATAAGAAACGGGATTTCAGCGTCACTTTACCTTAGAGAGTCCAACACAGGTGT
>NC_090729.1:11584200-11586700 GCF_036898095.1 Palaemon carinicauda
CTACATTGGCCGGTCTCCCAGTAGAGCTGGGAGAGGCCCTCTCTTCTATTGTTGGAATGATCCAACAAATGCAGAAGGAGAATCAGGAGAAGGCGGCTGCAATGGAACTGCGAATGCAGTGCCTTGCAGAATCACATGGCCCCCAGAAAAAGCTCAATGTGAAAGACCTTCCTTTGTGCTCAGATGCTAACCCTTGGGGGTATGCTGAGCACATGCCGATGACGACTGGAAAGATCGTCATCTCAGATAAGCTGGGCTCAGTTCCCCTGGAGGAGGTGGAATTCTGGCCCAGCAAGGCATCATATCCGGACTGTTATGTACGGCTGAGGAAGGAACCAGCTTCAAAGGAGGAGACAGAGCCGAAGGAGGTCATAGTGATGGACCATGCTAAGGCTCAAGCTCTACTTTCATCCTCGATGAAAGAGAGGGGCTTCTCTAACTCAAAGGTAGCCGCATTGAATAGGAAGCTCCCTTCCTTTTTGTCCTCGCCTACTAGAGCCTTCCCCTTTTCACAGAAAGGGTTTCTGGCTGTACTAAAAGCAGTCGAGGCCGGCAAGTCTTGCCCCTCCCTAGAGGAGTGTAAACCCTTGTCGCTGGCCCTGCCTATGGACCACAAAGACTGGAAGGACGCCCATCTTACGTTCTCAGTTAAAAAGTTGGAGGCTGATATTGCCGGACGTCAGTTCGTCAAGGACCTCCCTAAGCTGTCTGACTTTCTTTTGCGAAGAGAGTTCGATACAAAAGAAAGACTGACTGCCTCAATGTCTCTTCAGACTACTCTCGAGACAATGGCAAGTGACCCCAAGGTCCATGAAATGTTCATGGTAGTGGCCAAGTCTCATCTGGCCACAGTGACGAAGGACCTTTATGGCTTCGTCAAGGCAAGGAAAGCTTGTAGGGAGTTCATGTTTACCTCGGCTACGGTGAGGCACGAACCAAGGAAACTAATCTCCTCCAATATTTGGGGAAAAGACCTTTTCCCTACCGACTTGGTCAAAGAAGTTGTTGATAAGGCCGCCTTGGAGAATAGAAACCTTCTCCAGAAGTGGGGCCTGGCTATCAAAAGAAAGTCTTCCCCGGATGAGGGTCCTCAACCAAAGAGGAAGACTATGAGGACTAGGCTACCGTCTCGGCCAGCCAAGCCTCTTAGACAGCAACAGCAACTGCAATTGCCATTGCCCCCAGTGCCACAGAATGTAGCACAAACCCCGACCACTTTTCAGTGGGTACCCCAGGCCGTGTCGACACAGTCCACGGCATTCACCCCAGCGTTCGAAAGGCAGTCTACTTCCTTTCGAGCAAAGCCTAGAGGAGCAGCCAGAGGCTCGTCTAGACGCCCCTCAAGGGGAAGGGGATTCAGGGGTGGTCGTGGTCAGGAAAGCAAGACCTCAGGACGGCAGTCCAAGTGAGGTGATACTGGTAGGAGGGAGACTTCTGAAATTTCGGAATCGGTGGACCTTTGATCCCTGGGCCCACAGCCTACTCAAGAATGGACTGGGCGGGAGCTGGTACAGCACTCCACCCCCGTGCCTTCGGTTTTTCCAACACTCCACCCCCGTTCTGGAGGAGTACGTTCAAGAACTGTTGGAGAAAAAAGGTGATCCGAAGGGTGAAGCCCATCAATTTCTAAGGGAGGCTGTTTTGTGTTCCCAAGAAAGACTCGGAAAAGCTCAGAGTCATTCTGGACTTGTCGCCACTCAACAAGTTCATAGTGAATTGCAAAATCAAAATGCTAACACTGCAACACATGAGGACCTTACTGCCCAAGAGGTCATATTCCGTCTCTATAGACTTGTCAGACGCCTATTGGCACATTCCAATTAGCCATCGACTCTCCCCCTACCTAGGGTTCAGGCAACAACGAAGACTATACGCCTTCGGAGCCATGCCATTCGGGCTAAACATAGTCCCAAGGATTTTTACGAAGCTTGCGAGCGTAGCTCTCAAACAATTACGCCTAAAAGGATTTCAGGTAGTAGCCTACCTGGACGACTGGTTGGTGTGGGCAGCATCCGAGACAGAATGCTTGCAAGCTTCCAGTCAAGTGATTCAGTTCCTAGAGTACCTAGGCTTCAAGATCAACAGAAAAAGTCTCGACTTTCTCCATCTCAAAAGTTCCAGTGGCTGGGAATCCACTGGGACCTTTTGTCACACCGTTTCTTCATCCCGGCGAAGAAAAGGAAGGAGATAGCGGGTTCTGTCAAGAGACTTCTAGATTCCGAAAGGATATCAAGACGCGAGCAGGAGAGGGTACTGCGCTCTCTCCAGTTTGCTTCGGTGACAGACCCAGTGCTAAGAGCACAGCTAAAGGATGCAATCGGAGTTTGGAGAAGTTATGCATCAAACGCGCGAAGAGATCTGAGAAGACCAGCCGCTTCGGCTAAGTACTCTTCTCAGGCCTTGGTCCCAAGCCAGACATCTAAAGAAGTCGGTTCTTCTTCAGCCACCTCCGCCGTCGGTGACGATTCACTCAGACGCCTAGAAGGAGGGATGGGGAGGT